>NW_022295589.1:0-1638 GCF_002776525.5 Piliocolobus tephrosceles
AGCTGACCATAAGCCTGTACTCTCATTGAAGAAGTCATTTGCACAGGGATATGAGTTAATAATTCTGAAACCGCAATACATGAATAAAGAAATTGAATATTTAAGTAAATTGGTGATGGGTAGTAAAAGCCAAGTTTCTGACTATTGTGTGTGAAGTTTCAGAGAAGAAAGAGGCGAAGGTGGAACAATCCATGTGACAATGAATTTCATTTAGAGAAATAAGTATGAACTCCTGTTGTGCTTCACACAGATACACATAGTTTCATATAGAAATGTGTATGAATGTATTTATATATAATCTGCATAATATACACACATATATATTCCCTCTCAGCTTACAGGGCCTGGAAGCAACAACACTCTCATTAAAAATAAATATACTTAGAGCCAGATCTTATTTTCTTTTTTTTTTAATAATGTATTTTTTTATTTTTATTTTTATTTTTATTTTTATCAGATCTTATTTTCAAATCCCATTATCTAATAAAAGAAACCAGGAGTGCTAGCAGAAATGACTGACTCTAGGTCTGGGGCAGGATATATACAAGGTGAACAGAAAGCATTTTGTACAGCTAGAAATTAAGAAAGTCTACACACATACGCTGTGTTAGTTAGTTTACATACTGTAATAAAGAACTATCTGTGACTGGGTCATGAATGAATAGGATTAATTGACTCACAGTTCAGCAGGTTGTACAAGAAGCATGGCTGGGAGGCCTCAGGAAACTAACCATCATGGCAGAAGACAAAGAAAAAGCAAGTCCATGTTAACATGGTAGAGTGGGAGAGACAAAGGAGGAAGTGCTACATACTTTTAAACAACCAGATCATGGGAGAACTCAATGACATAAGAACAGCGAGCAAAAAAATCTGCTCCTATGATTGAATCACCTACCATCAGGTCCCTTCCCCAACACTGGAAACTACAATTCAATATGAGATTTCCAAGGGGACACAGAGACAAACTCTATCATTTAGCACCTGGCCCCTCCCAAATCTCATTTTCTTCTCACATTTCAAAATAAAATCATGCCTTCCCAACAGTCACCCAAAGGCTTAACTCATTCTAGCATTAACTCAAAAGTCCAAATCCAAAGTCTCATCTGAGACAAGGCAAGTCTCTTTCACCTGTGAGTCTATAAAATCAATAACAAGTTAGTTATTTCCAAGATACAATGGGGATACAGGCATTGAGTAAATGTTCCCATTCTAAATGGGAAAAATTGTCCAAAACAAAGCAGCTACAGACCTCATGTAAGTCTGAAACCCAGCAGGGTGGTCATTAAATATCCAAGGTCCAAATAATCTCCTTTGACTCCATGTCTGACATCCAGGTCACACTAACACAAGGGGTATAATCCCAAGGCTTTTGGTAGCTCTACTCCTGTGGCTCTGCAGGGTACAGCCCTGCAGCTGCTTTTACAGTCTCTCATTGAGTGCCTGTGGTTTTTCCAGGAACATGACGGAAGCTGTTGGCGGATCTACAATTTTGGGGTCTGGAGGCCAGTGGCCCTCTTCTCATAGCTCCACTAGGCAGTGCCCCAGTGACAACTCTGTGTGGGGATTCCAACCCCACATTTCTGTTGTGCACTGCCCTAGTACAGGTTTACCATGAGGGTTCCACCCCTGCAGTAGATT
>NW_022295590.1:0-6291 GCF_002776525.5 Piliocolobus tephrosceles
GGCTTTTTTTGGTGGGTAGGCTATTAATTGTTGCCTCAATTTCAGAGGCTGCTATTGGTCTATTCAGGGATTCAACTTCTTCCTGGTTTAGTCTTGGAAGAGTGTACGTGTCCAGGAAATTATCCATTTCTTCTAGATTTTCTAGTTGATTTGCGTAGAGGTGTTTATAGTATTCTCTGATGGTAGTTTGTATTTCTGTGGGGTCGGTGGTGATATCCCCTTTATCATTTTTTATTGCGTCTATTTGATTCCTCTCTCTTTTCTTCTTTATTAATCTTGCTAGCGGTCTGTCAATTTTGTTGATCTTTTCAAAAAACCAACTCCTGGATTCATTGATTTTTTGGAGGGTTTTTTGTGTCTCTATCTCCTTCAGTTCTGCTCTGATCTTAGTTATTTCTTGCCTTCTGCTAGCTTTTGAATGTGTTTGCTCTTGCCTCTCTAGTTCTTTTAATTGTGATGTTAGAGTGTCAATTTTAGATCTTTCCTGCTTTCTCTTGTGGGCACTTAGTGCTATAAATTTCCCTCTACATACTGCTTTAAATGTGTCCCAGAGATTCTGGTATGTTGTATCTTTGTTCTCATTAGATTCAAAGAACATCTTTATTTCTGCTTTCATTTCGTTATGTACCCAGTAGTCATTCAGGAGCAGGTTGTTCAGTTTCCATGTAGTTGAGCGGTTTTGATTGAATTTCTTAGTCCTGAGTTCTAGTGTGATTGCACTGTGGTCAGAGAGACAGTTTGTTATAATTTCTGTTCTTTTACATTTGCTGAGGAGTGCTTTACTTCCAATTATGTGGTCAATTTTGGAATAAGTGTGATGTGGTGCTGAGAAGAATGTATATTCTGTTGACTTGGGGTGGAGAGTTCTATAGATGTCTGTTAGGTCCGCTTGGTGCAGAGATGAGTTCAATTCCTGGATATCCTTGTTAACTTTCTGTCTCGTTGATCTGTCTAATGTTGACAGTGGAGTGTTGAAGTCTCCCATTATTATTGTATGGGAGTCTAAGTCTCTTTGTAAGTCTCTAAGGACTTGCTTTATGAATCTGGGTGCTCCTGTATTAGGTGCATATATATTTAGGATAGTTAGCTCTTCCTGTTGGATTGATCCCTTTACCATTATGTAATGGCCTTCTTTGTCTCTTTTGATCTTTGATGGTTTAAAGTCTGTTTTATCAGAGACTAGGATTGCAACCCCTGCTTTTTTTTGTTCTCCATTTGCTTGGTAGATCTTCCTCCATCCTTTTATTTTGAGCCTATGTATGTCTCTGCATGTGAGATGGGTCTCCTGAAGACAGCAGACTGATGGGTCTTGACTCTTTATCCAGTTTGCCAGTCTGTGTCTTTTAATTGGAGCATTTAGTCCATTTACATTTAAGGTTAATATTGTTATGTGTGATCTTGATCCTGCCATTATGATATTAACTGGTTATTTTGCTCATTAGTTGATGCAGTTTCTTCCTAGGCTCGATGGTCTTTACATTTTGGCATGTTTTTGCAGTGGCTGGTACCGGTTGTTCCTTTCCATGTTTAGGGCTTCCTTCAGGGTCTCTTGTAAGGCAGGCCTGGTGGTGACAAAATCTCTAAGCATTTGCTTATCTGTAAAGAATTTTATTTCTCCTTCACTTATGAAACTTAGTTTGGCTGGATATGAAATTCTGGGTTGAAAATTCTTTTCTTTAAGAACGTTGAATATTGGCCCCCACTCTCTTCTGGCTTGTAGAGTTTCTGCCGAGAGATCTGCTGTCAGTCTGATGGGCTTCCCTTTGTGGGTAACCCGACCTTTCTCTCTGGCTGCCCTTAAGATTTTTTCCTTCATTTCAACTTTGGTGAATCTGGCAATTATGTGTCTTGGAGTTGCTCTTCTGGAGGAGTATCTTTGTGGCGTTCTCTGTATTTCCTGAATTTGAATGTTGGCCTGGCCTGCTAGGTTGGGGAAGTTCTCCTGGATGATATCCTGTAGAGTGTTTTCCAATTTGGTTCCATTTTCCCCCTCACTTTCAGGCACCCCAATCAGACGTAGATTTGGTCTTTTGACATAATCCCATACTTCTTGCAGGCTTTGTTCATTTCTTTTTCTTCTTTTTTCTTTTGGTTTCTCTTCTCGCTTCATTTCATTCATTTGATCCTCAATCGCTGATACTCTTTCTTCCAGTTGATCAAGTCGGTTACTGAAGCTTGTGCATTTGTCACGTATTTCTCGTGACATGGTTTTCATCTCTGTCATTTCGTTTATGACCTTCTCTGCATTAATTAGTCTAGCTGTCAATTCTTCCACTTTTTTTTCAAGATTTTTAGTTTCTTTGCACTGGGTACGTAATTCCTCCTTTAGCTCTGAGAGGTTTGATGGACTGAAGCCTTCTTCTCTCATCTCATCAAAATCATTCTCTGACCAGCTTTGATCCGTTGCTGGCGATGGGCTGTGCTCCTTTGCAGGAGGAGATGCGCTCTTATTTTTTGAATTTCCAGCTTTTCTGCCCTGCTTTTTCCCCATCTTTGTGGTTTTATCTGTCACTGGTCTTTGATGATGGTGACGTACTGATGGGGTTTTGATTTAGGTGTCCTTCCTGTTTGATAGGTTTCCTTCTGACTGTCAGGACCCTCAGCTATAGGTCTGTTGGAGATTGCTTGAGGTCCACTCCAGACCCTGTTTGCCTGGGTATCAGCAGCAGAGGTTGCAGAAGATAGAATATTGCTGAACAGCGAGTGCACCTGTCTGATTCTTGCTTTGGAAGCTTCCTCTCAGGGGTGTACTCCACCCTGTGAGGTGTGGGGTGTCAGACTGCCCCTAGTGGGGGATGTCTCCCAGTTAGGCTACTCAGGGGTCAGTGACTCACTTGAGCAGGCAGACTGCCCCTTCTCAGATCTCAACCTCCGTGTTGGGAGATCCCCTGCTCTCTTCAAAGCTGTCAGACAGAGTCGTTCGCGTTTCACAGGCTTCTACTCCTTTAGCTGAGCCCTGTCCCCAGAGGCGCAGTCTACAGAGACAGGCAGGTTTCCTTGAGCTGCTGTGAGCTCCACCCAGTTCCAGCTTCCCAGCGGCTTTAGTTACCTACTTAAGCCTCAGCGATGGCGGGCGCCCCTCCCCCAGCCTCGCTGCTGCCTTGCGGTTAGATTGCCGCAGACTGCTGTGTTAGCAAGGAGAGAGGCTCCGTGGGCGTGGGACCCTCCCAGCCAGGTGTGGGATACAATCTCCGGTGTGCCGGTGTTACAGCGCAGTATTGGGGTGGGAGTTACCCGATTTTCCAGGTGTTGTGTGTCTCAGTTCCCCTGGCTAGGAAAAGGGACTCCCTTCCCCCTCGCGCTTCCCAGGTGAGGCGATGCCTCGCCCTGCTTCAGCTCTCGCTGGTCGGGCTGCAGCAGCTGACCAGCACCGATTGTCCGGCACTCCCGAGTGAGATGACCCCAGTACCTCAGTTGAAAATGCAGAAATCGCCGGTCTTCTGTGTCGCTCGCGCTGGGAGTTGGAGACTGAAGCTGCTCCTATTCGGCCATCTTGCTCCGCCTAATCACCCCAAACACTTCTTACTGGAGAAGTTATGCCTTGAAAGATCACGAGAATTCCTTTCTTCACAGAGTAACACTTGTGGCACATGTGAGATTTCACACTGGACAAAACACTGTTAGCATCTTGAAAGGAGAAGATTCTTTAGTGGTAATTCATTTCTTAGTTGACACTAAGTTTCTCACATTGAGGAGCTATCAAACTTGAAAATCTGTGGAGAAACCTGATAGATTTCTCATCAGAAAAGTGAGTCAAGAAGGGGGACCTCTAGAAAAAACTCTTAACACATAGTTTAGCAAAATAATTCAGAAATTTGAGAAAATGTCTATTCATAAAAATGCAGCACATAAATGTATAATAGCAAAGTGACCTGGGCATAAATTGAATGCTGAATTATATAAGAAATCTCATTAAACATTTCCAAAAGATCCATACTTACAAATATTGAAAGAATACAATCGGTTGTTGAAAAAACTTAGTGTGTTGGCGAAGTCCTTCTTTCATTTATGCAGCCCTAACAAATCGATTTGCATCTGCACTCCTTGGCTTATGGGTGGAGATTCCAGCCCAACTTCTGAGTCTCCCCAGTCTTCAACAGCTCTTTCCTCACAGCTCACCTCCCTTTACTTCAATGTCCACTAAAACCACGTGTTTCCATCCAACCCTGGAACTGACACATCAGGGATCTTCAGCCCCACTTGCCAGATTTCTCAGTGTGTCATTGCATAGATTTAGCAAGGAAATGGAAGCTGTATCAAAGACACCTAGTATATGCATTTGGGTGTCCCCAGCACTTGCCTCTGTCTCTGAGTAGTTACCTGGGATCAGAGAATAAGGCAGCCCTACTCTTCCATCCCTCAGAAATCTCTTGAAATTTTGTCCCTGAAACCTCTCTAAGTGGAGGTAGCAGTTCATCTCATGGCACCCCAGAGTTTATTCAGGTAAGTCCTGAGTTATTACACAGAGACAGAATCAGCTGTGTTCCTTTTACTTCTGTCCAGAAGATAAAACACCAGCATGAGAAAACAGCCGAACCAGTCAGCCACCATGCAAGCCTTTCCTATATTTGATTCAATGTACTTTTCCAGAAGCAAAATGAAAGTTCTCACAGAGGGGGCCTCCTCTGCCTTGTCCTCAGAGTTGGAAAATGTATTGTCCATCAAGGAGCCTCAGTACTGAACCTAAAACTCAAGAGAAAATGTTTCCTGAATTACAAATGGGATGATCACTTGAAATTTTGCAAAACATGCACAATCTTAATATGATAGGCCTTACTAAGGTAAATGGCCTTATTCTTGGTTGAAATTGACACATCATTATATTAAAAACTCTCCACAAGTGATTGATTTTACTCTGCAGCCAGGGTTTATGTCAACTGTGAGGATAATGAACAAGAAATTCGAGCCCTTGGCAAACTGGTTGGAGAGGCAAGGATTGTGTCCAGGCAGAGCTCATAACATTATTTATTGTTTAATCTACTTAATTAAATATGTAATTTACCCTCAAACTGTGGCTGACATTATATGTAGTCCTGAGCCACATTAAGATGTACTATTTGTGCTGTGAAATTCTACGGGATTTGACAAATGCATGGTGGCAGATCTCCAGCATTAAAGCATAACACAGAATGCTTCTCTTATTCAAGCTCTTCTTCCCTTCACATAGAGGGAATCAATCGACTTTTGTATACTAACTTTCGAATTTGTTTCTTTATTCCCATCTACTTTAATTAAAGCACAAGATATCGTACTCAATTTCCATTGGATCTTCCAAAAGAAAGGTACTGAATAATCCACACCTGAATTTCAGTGATTCAGACTCAGGTCCACCGCTAAGCAGTAAAGGCCAAACGTCCTGTGCTGCCACCTCATGGCCGGCAGAGGGCAATGAAACCCATCGTTCCGGCCATGCAGGGCGCATGCGCGGTCTGCTTCCCGCGGGGAGCCGGGTCTCCACGGAGGACCTGAGTTTTCTTTACCCAGAGTTAGGGAGGCGCCGCCGCCCTGGCTTTGAATCTGGGGCCTCAGGGGAGGTTCCGGGTGGGGGCGTTGAAGAGGCCGCTCTTTTTGCAAGGCTCAAGATGGCGGGCCCTGCGCAGGCCGCGCTATTCTGCGCCCTCAGGGCGTCAGTATCCCGTTGGGGCCGGATGCCCCCGCTGGGCCCGGAGCATCCTTGGCGCTGCCCTCGTAAAACCGCGCTGAGGCTGAGGTGGCGTGGGGGGCCCGGGCTCCGCGAGGCGTGGCGGCAGCGAGGGCTGGAGGACCCGCAGGTGTGTTCATCATTTTGTCTGGTGTGTTCATCATTTTGTCTCACTATGCATTTGTGTGTGTGTGTGTGTGTGTGATTGGCTCAGGTATAACTCCCCAATGCAATCCCTCCCCCCTCCCCCCTCCCCATGATAGGCCCCAGTGTGTGATGTTCCCCTTCCCGAGTCCAAGTGAGCTCATTGTTCAGTTCCCACCTATGAGTGAGAACATGCGGTGTTTGGTTTTCTCTTCTTGTGATAGTTTGCTAAGAATGATGGTTTCCAGCTGCATCCATGTCCCTACAAAGGACGCAAACTCATCCTTTTTTATGGCTGCATAGTATTCCATGGTGTATATGTGCCACATTTTCTTAATCCAGTCTGTCACTGATGGACATTTGGGTTGATTCCAAGTCTTTGCTATTGTGAATAGTGCCGCAATAAACATACGTGTGCATGTGTCTTTGTAGTAGCATAATTTATAATCCTTTGGGTATATACCCAGTAGTGGGATGGCTGGGTCATATGGTACATCTAGTTCTAG
>NW_022295591.1:0-3074 GCF_002776525.5 Piliocolobus tephrosceles
ATAAACCCGGGAGGCAGAGCTTGCAGTGAGCTGAGATCCGGCCACTGCACTCCAGTCCGGGCGACAGAGCGAGACTCCGCCTCAAAAAAAAAAAAAAAAAAAAAAAAAGAGGTAAAATTTTATTAGAAATTTGTCTCTTAAGGAGATAAAAGTGGGGAAGTTTTTAATGATTCCTTGATTAAAATAATTGTCCATGGCCAAGCACAGTGGCTAATGCCTGTAATCCCAGCATTTTGGGAGGCCAAGGTGAGAGGATCCCCTGAGCCCAGAGGTTTGAGGCCAGACTGCGCAACATAGCGAGACCCTGTTTCTACAAAAACAACAACAGCAACAACAACGATAAGAAATTAGCTGGGCATGGTGGCATGCACCTGTGGTCCCAGCTACTCAGGAAGATCACTTGAGTCTGGAAGATCAAGACTACAGTGAGCCACGTTTGTGCCACTGTGCATCAGCATGGGCAACAGAGTAAGACCCTGTCTCTAAAAAATAAAAATAAAAAAAAAATTGATTGGGCACGGTGGCTCATGCCTGTAGCCCCAGAACATTGAGAGGCCGAGGTGGGTGGATCACGAGGTCAAGAGTTCAAGACCAGCCTGGCCAACATGGTGAAGCCCCATCTCTACTAAAAATACAAAAATTAGCCAGGTGTGGTGGCACGTGCCTGTAATCCCAGCTACTCGAGAGGCTGAGGCAGGAGAATTGCTTGAGCCTGGGAGGCAGAGGTTGTAATGAGCCAAGATAGTGTCATTGCACTCCAGCCTGGGTGACAGTGTGAGAGTCTGTCTCAAAAAAAAAAAAAATTGTGGGCCAGGCCCAGTGGCTCACGCCTGTAATCCCAGCACTTTGAGAGGCCGAGGCAGGCAAATCACTTGAGGTCAAGAGTTTGAGACCATCCTGGCCAACATGGTGAAACCACGTCTCTACGAAAAATACAATTAGGTGGGCTTGGTGGCAGGCGCCTGTAGTCCCAGCTCAGAAGACTGAGGCACGAGAATCACTTGAACCCAGGAGGTGGAGGTTGCAGTGAGCTGAGATCACGCCACTGCACTGCAGCCTAAGCAATAGAGCGAGACTCAGTCTCATTAAAAAAAAAAAATTGGAATTGTTCCTTTGATATCTCGCACCTTTTTTTTCACCCCAGAGTAATGCATCATTTGTCAGGATTAGGGAATAGTAAGAAATAAACATTTTTTGATAAAATGAGAAAAGGGCAATTGAGAAAATGAGATGGGAAAAGAAAATCAGGGCTGCAGATGTCCTCTGGGGTGCATCAAATTGAGGATCTAGAAATTGATTTATTTGAAACTAACCACTGCCCTGTACCCCTTGGAAAGTATTTACAGACCTACCCTAACCACTACTGGCAGCCCTAATGATCTCCATGTTAACTGTGTTTCTCCCACCCACACCTGCCCAGAGGGAGAAACTGGGTCATGGTAGCAGTAACCAAGTAGTGCTCTTTGTTCCTTACCCCACCAGATTTACACAACCTATAACCCTCTCAGTGATCTTCTGAGTCCTTCTGGAGTCTCTAGGGGTGGATTTCGTATGCTTACTAATTGGTTTTCTTGGCTTCTTTGTGGTTTCTGCTCATTTCAGTCATCTCCTATAGCCTGGCACAGTAGAACGGCTAGCCTCTTAGCTGCCAGAGCCAAACAGACTGTTCCATATGAGAAAACCAACCTCTGGACTCCTGGGGCTTTTCTGGTGTGGTGGTGACCTTCCAGAGGGAAATCTACCCCTACTCCTATCCAGTATGCTTCCCTGCCATGAGGGAATTTAGAAGGAAAGCACTCCCTGCTGACAGTTCTTACAGGGGTTTGTGAAACAAATAATCCCATTTGGTCACCCTTTTGGTTGAGAAGTGGTGATAAATGCTCAAAGTGGTCTGAAGTGCCAGGTGCTATAAAAGAACAGAAAGGGGCCTCTCATCCAGGACTGCACTTTATATTTCAGCATTACCCACTATTTTTTCATGCCCCATGACTCAAAAGATTCCCTCTCAAGCCTTTGCTCTTTGGTCTCCTTGATGAACTCACATTCACCCTTCAAATCTCAGTTCACTCCCTTCTTTCAGGATGTTCCCATTCCTCTGATGCCCTTGAGAGTTTTCTGCTATCTCCATGCTTTTACTACATTTTGGTTTATTTGCTCTTACTATATATTTGCTTGTTAGTCTTTGTATCCAGTCAGACTCTGGACTCCCGAGGGTGTTGGGACTCAGGAGACACCACCTTTAAGTATGACTGTAGGAGACCAAAATATGCCACCCCAAAACATGCCTTTTTGTCATATTGATTATTTCCAGCTGGTTATTTAGAGAAATTGCAGACATAGGAGTAGCTTTGGAAAGTTACTCTTGCAAGAGAAATGTGCAGTTGACCCTTGAACAACATGGGTTTGAACTGCACAGGTCCACTTATACTCAGATTTTTTCTTTTTTTTTTTGAGACGGAGTCTCGCTCTGTTGCCCAGGCTGGAGTGCAGTGGCTGGACCTCAGCTCACTGCAAGCTCCCCCTCCTGGGTTTACGCCATTCTCCTCCCACAGCCTCCCGAGTGGCTGGGACTACAGGCGCCTGCCACCTCGCCCAGCTAGTTTTTTGTATTTTTTTAGTAGAGACGGGGTTTCACCATGTTAGCCAGGATGGTCTCAATCTCCTGACCTCGTGATCCGTCTGTCTCGGCCTCCCAAAATGCTGGGATTACAGGCTTGAGCTACCGCGCCCGGCCCAGATTTTTTCCTTTTTTTTTAAGACAGAGTCTCGGCCGGGCGCGGTGGCTCAAGCCTGTAATCCCAGCACTTTGGGAGGCCGAGACGGGCGGATCACGAGGTCAGGAGATCGAGACCATCCTGGCTAATACGGTGAAACTCCCGTCTCTACTAAAAAATACAAAAAAAATAGCCGGGCGAGGTGGCGGGCGCCTGTAGTCCCAGCTACTTGGGAGGCTGAGGCAGGAGAATGGCGTAAACCCGGGAGGCGGAGCTTGCAGTGAGCTGAGATCCGGCCACTGAACTCCAGCCTGGGCGACAGAGCAAGACTCCGTCTCAAAAAAAAAAAAAAAAAAAAAA
>NW_022295592.1:0-2368 GCF_002776525.5 Piliocolobus tephrosceles
TTTTTTTTTTTTTGAGGCGGAGTCTCGCTCTGTCGCCCGGACTGGAGTGCAGTGGCCGGATCTCAGCTCACTGCAAGCTCCGTCTCCCGGGTTTACGCCATTCTCCTGCCTCAGCCTCCCGAGTAGCTGGGACGACAGGCGCCCGCCACCTCGCCCGGCTAGTTTTTGTATTTTTAGTAGAGACGGGGTTTCACCTTGTTAGCCAGGATGGTCTCGATCTCCTGACCTCGTGATCCGCCCGTCTCGGCCTCCCAAAGTGCTGGGATTACAGGCTTGAGCCACCGCGCCTGGCCTCCCACTGTCTTAAAAAAATGAGGATATCCACAAATTTCCTTTTTTTATTATTATTACATTATCAAGGAAGGTTTTGGTTAAAGATAATGGCTATATGTTATATTTTCAATTGAGGCCTTACTTTCTTTAATTCATTTTAATGTATTAATTTAATACATTGAATAGATTAATACATTAAATTAAAATTTATTTTAATGTTTTAAAATTAAATTTAATGTAATAAATGTATTAATGTATTATTAAATTTAATGTCTTAAAACAATGTTTCATCATATAATAGGTTCAAGTTTATTTAATCAAACCTTGTTAGATATTTAAATTGTTTCTAAGTTATGCTGTGATAATCACCTTTATTTATATAGCTCCCCTACCCACCATTTTGCAATTTTTTTTTTTTTTGGATAGGTTCTATGAAGTGGACTCATTGGGCCAAAGAGTTGAATCATCTAATGCTTTTGATGATATATATTCCCACATTCCTTGAATTGTTTTCTAAAAGGATTTTTGCCTATTTATATTCCCACCAACTGTAGCACACTTTTTAGCACTGGGTTCTCGGATTTATTATTTAAAAGCGACCATTTAATAGAGGATGGTCTATTGACCATGGATGAAGATGCCATGTTATTGTTGTATTCTCCCTCTCTCTCCCTTTCTTCTGTCCCTTCTCCTTTTTGACTTCCTGTGAGGTAGAAGGGTTTGCCACCTGTTAACCACAGCTGAAGGGGTTTCCACCTGTTACCATAGTCTCCAATGTTCTCAACTAGAACCTCAGGGTCTCCTGGCATCCAGTGAGTGCCTCTCTGCAGGGATCTAGAGTATGGGAACCTCAGTGCCTCAGAAGACCCTGAGACCCCAAGGTCTCCTCATGTCACACCTGGAAAACAGGGGGGTGGTGCCTTAAATGCTCTGCCTGCTTCACGTATTCCAAAAGCCTGCTCCGTCATCAGCTGACTGTACAGCCTCAGTCTGTTGGGGTCCCAGTTTGACACCTTTTGGACTCTCTGTACTTGCCGTACCCTTTGCTCTCTGAACCATCCTTCAGGCTCAGAAGGATGAGAGCTAGTTTTGTGTCACGGTTCCATAGGGAGCCATCCCAGATATGGCTCTTTGGTTATCTATTACGATGATAGCAGGGAATCCTTAAGTGCTCTTCACTGTATCGCTGCTTATGTGCATGCGCTGAAACAATTCACAACTGGTCTGTGTGTCAAAGCTCTGTCATCTGCTTGGCCACGGGGGCATGCTCGTGACTTTCTAGGCAATCAGGTTCCTCTCCTGGTGAAAATAGGAATATCCTTGTGCCCAATCTGTCAACAAGCTGGGTCTGCAAACTGACTCAGGACCTTACTGAATGGCGGAGGGTGGAGGGGCACTAGGAGAGGATGGGACATATTCTGAGGCATTGTAGAGGCTGGCGAGATGAGAGTGACTGAGATGGTGGAATGGGTCCCTGATCCCAGGCCTTGAAGTCTTGATTCCTACAGTTCTCCCTTTAATCCTATGCTCTGTCCCCGAACCCTTCTCAGCATGAGCTGATAAATTCTGTTTTGTGTATTAAGCTAGTTTGACATGGACTCTCTCTAGCTACTTGTAAATAATCTCCACTAACACATCAGCTATGAATACTTTCCCTATACATTCCTAATTGAGGTCCAAGAGATGTACAATATCTAGTTTTTTGTACTTAAGTTTTTATTTTGAAATTTTATAGATTCACAGAGTGTTGCAAAAATAGAGGTTTCATATACCCTTCACTGGGATTCTTTCAATAGTGACATGTTATGTTACTATAGTTCAGTATTAGAGCCAGGTAACAGATAGTGGTATAATCCATAACTCCTTTTTGATTATTTTTTAAAGAATGTCTGATTGTACACTTACAGATGTCAAAGCCTGACTCCTGTGGTCAGGAGATTTAAAGGCTAAGAAGAATTACACAAAGCAATTAAGTTCAGGCATGATGAGTGTGGGTGTGGGTGTGGGTGTGGGGTGCTCCCTTCACCAACTTACTATGTCCCTGTAAACCAGGCACTTGGCATTTGTTAACTCTTTTTTTTTTTTTTTTTTTTTT
>NW_022295593.1:0-1324 GCF_002776525.5 Piliocolobus tephrosceles
CTATGAGATGTTAACACACCAACAAAAAGCATGTGATAGACTTATTTTATACACTGATTGTTCTATCTATGAGATTCAACCTTCTTTCCATTTTATCAACCACACTGTCTATGATGATTATTGTTGCTGTTAGAATTAATATTGAATAGATTTGGTTTGCTTAACATAACCTCTTTAAGATTTACACTGAAGATGGAAATAATGAAATAAATAGAAACTAAAATGTGTGCTAAACCATCTTCCAGCCACACAAAAACCCAAAACAAATTTAGAAATTTCTTGTTGCCTACTGCATGCACTAAGTGTCCATATGACATTATTTGAAGAATATAATTGGTCTTGATCTGTTTTCTCAAAATGATATTTGTCATTCAAACTTATACTTTTTTACCTGTATATCTTCTAAGTTAAGGCACCTAACTGACTTCTACTTAAATAAGAATATGCAATGCAAGAGGCAAAAGCACAATAGAAAAAGTAGCTATTATACTGTAGTGAATTACAAACCCTATTCTTGAGTCAGACTCTCTCATTTGATTCATGGTTCTGCCATTTATTAGTATGACTCTGGCCAAGTTATTAATCCTTCACCTCTTTGAGACTAATTTTTCTCACCTGTAAAAAGGGGTAATCATATTATCTATCTCAGAGGTGTTCTGAAGTTTAAATGAGTCAATAAATATGAGCCATTATTAGATTATAGTAGCTTGTGTGAAATAATCACAGAATAGAAGCACTGATTAAATAAAACTTAAAAAATGAAAGAAGGATAAAAACATGGAAGAAAGGAAAGAGAAAGGAAGAAAGGATGAAGTCTGGTTATTCGTTTTTAAGATAAGACCAACCATGCATTTATATATCTACTTTACTGTAAGTTCTTGAACACGAGACCCTTTCAATGGACCCTCAGACTCTGTCACATTGCTTGACAAAAGTAGGTGATCACTTAAGAAATATACAAATGAATAAATGCATAAATGGAAAACTGCATATATAAAAATAGAAGAACCTGGATATCTGGAACAAACACGATAGAAAATATATAAAATATTTTTCATAATTTTCCAAAATGTCTTCAAAAGATTATTCTGGAGGAACAACTTAGGTGAGGCACAGGCAAGAATGAACCAGAACATTAAAAGGTCAGTTAGCTAAAATGTACCTGTTTCATCAATAACTCTATTTGATTTAGGTAGTAGATACCCTATTTTGGGCATATTAAATTCACCTCCCGCCTGTAACATGGCTCACATCACTTGCTTTACTGCCTTTCTTACATACATAAGGTCAAGTTGATGGTATACACACAGCTTTCCTCATGCTG
>NW_022295594.1:0-5848 GCF_002776525.5 Piliocolobus tephrosceles
GAGATATAGAGAAACAGTCAGACAACATCTACAAAGTGTCAGTATCAAGCAGCAGCTTCAAAACCGAAATGGTGATTTGATGTGAAGTGATATAGTAGTTGGCGAATAAGGCAGATGGTGAGAAATGTGGATCCGATAATGACGTGAAGTCCATGGAAACTGGTAGCAATAAAAAATGTTGAGCCATAAATGCCATTGGAGATGGTAAAGGGTGCTTCATAATATTCTGAGGCTTGTAGTAGGGTGAAGTAGATGCCTAATAAAATTGTAGTGAATAGGGCTTGGATTATTTGCTTTCAGTTATCTTCTATTAGGCTGTGGTGGGCTCAAGTGATTGTGACTTCTGCTGCAAGTAGTACAGAAGTGTTTAGTAGTACAGAAGTGTACTTCTAGAGGATTTAGTGGGGTAATACCTGTTGGTGGTCAGTGTCCTCCTAAGTGAGGGGTGGGGGCAAGGCTTGAATGATAAAATGCTCAGAAGAAACCAGCAAAGAAAAAAATTTCTGAAATAATAAATAAAACTATTCTGTAGCGAAGGCCTTTTTGGACTGATGCTGTATGGTGGACTTGATAGGTGCTTTCTCGGACGACATCACGCCATCATTGATATATTGTTAATAGGTTAGTTGATAACCCCAATGCTAGTAGGGTAGTGGAGTAAAAGTGGAATCATATAATTAAGCCAGATGTTATTAGGAGAGCTGAGAGGGCTCCTGTTAATGGTCATGGGCTAGGTTTAACTATGTGGTAAGGGTGAGTTTGGTGAGTCATTAAGTATTGTCATGTAAATAAAGGCTTACTAAGAGTGTGAAGATGTAGGCTTGAATTAGGGCGACTGCAATTTCTAGAATTGTTAATAATACTAGGAGTATTAAGATGAGTGAAGTTGCGGAGAGACTAATGGCTGATAATGTTAGTGCAGCATTTCCGATTAGGTGTATGAGTAGATGACCTGCTGTAATATTAGCGGTCAGGCGTACAGCTAAGGCTACTGGTTGAATAAATAAGCTGATAGTTTCAATGATTACTAGTATGGGAATGAGGGGTGTGGGTGTACCTTTTGGTAGAAAGTGAACCAGAGACCTTTTAGTCTTGAAGTGAAATCCTATAATTACTGTACGCGCTCATAGGGGGATTGCTATAGCTAAATTTATAGATAGTTGGGCAGTGGGTGTAAATGAGTGTGGTAGGAGTCCGAGGAGGTTGGTCATGGTAATAAAAATAATTAAGGACATAAGAATTAGAGATCAGGTTTGTCCTTTGGTGTTGTGAATTATTATAATTTGTTTTAGGGTTAGTTGAGTTAGGTTTTGTTGGATGGTAATTAGTCGGTTGTTGATGAGATGTTTGGAAGTTGGGAGTAGTAGTGTGGGGAACAGAATGATGGGAATTACAGCAGGTAAGCCTAGAATTGTTGGGGTTATGAATGAGGTAAATAAATTTTCATTCATTTTAGTTGTCAAGGGTTGTTGTGGGCTTGTGTCTTAGAGATTTTTTATGATGGGGATAAGTAATAATTTGTATTTAGTAATTTTAATTGTATAATAATATATAGTGTGGGAAGCATGGTTGTGATGATAGTGAACCATGTAGATGTATTTAGTTGAGGCATTTCACTGCAGAGAAGAGTATCTTCTCAATCTTTAACTTAAAAGGTTAATGCTGTGATAGCTGTACAGTGAGTCTGTAGATGTCTTGGGTTGGGGAAAGTAAGATGATGTTATTTATTTATAGGGTGAATACAGGCCCTATTTCAAAAATATTTAGTGGAATTAGTTCCGCGACGATTGGTATAAAGCTGTGGTTAGCACCGCAAATTTCTGAGCATTGTCCGTAGTAGACGCCTGGTCGTATGGCAGTGAATGTTGTTTGGTTTAAGTGTCCAGGTACTGTGTCTGTTTTTAGGCCTAGTGTGGGGATAGTTCATGAGTGCAGGACGTCTTGAGATGTAATTATTATACGAACAGGGGCTTCAATTGGAAGAACTACTTGGTTATCAACTTCTAGAAGTCGAAGTTCCCCTGGGTTTAAGAATAGTGGGGGGAGTATATAAGAATTAAAGATTAGACCCCCATAATGTGTATATTCATAGGTTCAATATCATTGGTGACCAATTGATTTAATAGTGAAAGATGGGTTATTAATTTCATCGGTTAAGTAAATAATGCGTAGGGATGGGAGAGCAATTAAGACTAAGATAATTGCGGGTAAGATTGTTCAAATAGTTTCTATTTCTTGAGCATCTGTAATATTAGTGCTAGTTAATGTTGTTATGAGTGCTGATGATAGAACGTATAAGACTAGAAAGCTAATTAGGGATACGATTATAAAGGCATGGCCGTGGAAGGTGATTAATTCTTCTATGATGGGAGATGTGGCATCTTGTAGGCCTAGTTGAACTGGGTGGGCCATATAAGATATGTAGGGTATATCCTATAATTTAGCTTTGACAAAACTATGAAATAATTTTTCTAATATCTTAATTTAAAAAGTTATAGGGGCTATAGAATTGGCTTGAAATCAGTTTTAGAAGGTTCAATTCCTTCCTTTTTTATTTGATTTTGATAAAGGCTGGCTCATCAAATGTATGATATGGTTGGGGGGAGCCATATAATCATTCTAGATTAGAGGTGGGTTGTTCAATTAATAGGACTTTACGCTTTGAGGCGAAGGCTTCTCAGAGCATATATACTATTAATAATATTTCTACTAGGGAAATAAAGGAGCCTATGGATGATACGATATTTCATGTGGTGTAGGCATCAGGATAGTCAGAGTAGCGTTGAGGTATCCCGGATAAACCAAGAAAGTGTTGAGGGAAGAAAGTTAAATTTACACCTACAAATATAATTGTGAAGTGGGCTTTGGCACAGACTTGATCTAGAGTATAACCTAAGAATAAAGGAAATCAGTGGATAAAGCCTCCTATAATGGCGAAGACAGCTCCTATTGACAAGACGTAGTGGAAATGAGCTACGACATAATACGTATCATGTAATATGATATCTAGTGATGAGTTTGCTAATACTATACCGGTTAAACCTCCTACCGTAAAAAGGAAAATAAAGCCTAGAGCTCAGAGTATTGCGGGAGATCATTTGATATTACCCCCGTGAAGTGTAGCAAGCCAGCTAAAGACTTTGATGCCAGTTGGAATAGCAATGATTATAGTGGCAGAGGTGAAATAGGCTCGTGTATCTACGTCTATACCAACTGTAAATATATGATGAGCTCATACAATAAAGCCTAAAAACCCAATAGACATTATAGCTCAGACTATGCCTATATATCCAAATGGTTCTTTTTTTCCAGAATAGTATGTCACAATGTGAGAGATTATCCCAAAGCCAGGAAGAATAAGGATATAGACTTCGGGGTGACCAAAAAATCAGAATAAGTGTTCATATAGGATAGGGTCTCCTCCACCGGCAGGGTCGAAGAAGGTAGTATTGAGATTGCAGTCTGTTAATAGTATTGTGATGCTGGCAGCTAGTACGGGAAGGGATAGGAGTAATAGGACTGCTGTAATTAGAATTGATCAAACGAATAAAGGGGTTTGGTATTGGGAAATTGTGGGGGGTTTTATGTTAATAATAGTTGTGATGAAGTTAATAGCCCCTAAGATAGAGGAGACACCTGCTAGATGGAGTGAGAAGATGGTTAGATCTACAGAGGCCCCTGGGTGGGAGAAATTTCCTGCTAGAGTGGGGTAGAACGTTCAGCCAGTTCCTGCGCCAGCTTCTACTATGGCTGATGAGAGAAGAAGCAGGAAAGATGGTGGGAGAAGTCAGAAGCTTATATTGTTTAAGCGGGGAAATGCTATGTCAGGAGCGCCAATTATTAGGGGTACTAACCAGTTTCCGAAACCTCCAATTATGATGGGTATAACTATAAAGAAAATTATGATGAATGCGTGGGCCGTAACAATAACATTATAAATATGGTCATTGTCTAATAGGTTACCAGGTTGACCTAGTTCGGCTCGGATTAGAAGGCTTATAGCCATTCCTATAATTCCAGCCCATGCTCCGAATAATAAATATAAAGTTCCAATGTCTTTATGATTTGTAGAGAATAACCAGCGGTTGATGAGCATAGGTGGGAAAAAAAGAAAGGTAAAATGGCTGAGTAAGCATTAGGCTGTAAATCTAAGGACAGAGGTTGAGCCCTCTTTTTACCAGCCCCGAGGTGATTTTCATGTTGGATTGCAAATTCAAAGGAGCAGCTTAAGACCTCTGCCGGGGCTTCTCCCGCCTTTTTTTCCCCATGGCAGGAGAAGTAGGTCAAAGCCAGTTGATTACGGTGTTTAGCTGTTAACTAAGTATTTGTGGGTTTGAGTCCCATTGATCTAGTAAGGGCTTAGCTTAATTAAAGTGACTGATATGCGTTCAGTGGATGCAGAGTAGAGTTTTGCAGTCCTTAATATGTTTCAGAAACTAAGTATAATTTAACTTACTAGGAGCTTTGAAGGCTCTCAGTCTTATATTAACCTAAGTTTCTAGAATATAGCTAGGGTTGTTGGAGATATTGGTAAGAGGAGGGTAGTGAGAATAATGAGTGGGGGAATGAGAAGTGTTGGTTTTGTGTTTTCGAATTGTCATTTTATTTTTATATTATTAGTTGTGGGGAGTAATGTTATAGAGGTGATGTAAATTAGGCGTATATAAAAGTATAAATTAAGTAGGGTTATAATAATTATGATAGTGGGGATAATGAAACTGTTGTTTTTTGTGAGTTCTTGAATGGTAACCCATTTTGGTATGAATCCTGTTAGTGGGGGTAGACCTCCTATAGACAGGAGGGTGGATGATATTAGTGGTATTAATCAGGTTAATTTGTTCCAGGCGCGGGCTAGTATTAGGGTTGTGGTGTTTGAGTTCAGGTTTAGAGCTAAAAATGCCATGGTTGTTAGAATAATATATGTAAATAAATAAAAGATTGTAATATTTGAGTTATATGTTAATGTTATCATTATTCAGCCTATGTGTGCAATTGAGGAATATGCTATAATTTTACGTAGCTGTGTTTGGTTGAGGCCTCCTCAGCTACCTACTATAATGGATAGAGTTGAGAGGGTTAGGAGGATGCTTGTATTGATTGATGGGTGGATTTGATATATGATTGAGATGGGGACTAATTTTTGTCATGTGAGGAGAAGTAAGCCTGGAATTAAGGATGTTCCTTGGGTGACCTCTGGAACTCAAAAGTGGAAGGGGGTTATTCCTAGTTTTGTAATAAGGGCTATTGTTATAATTAAGGATGGGAGTTGGTCGGGTTTATTTATTATGGTTCATTGTCCGGAGACTATATTGTTGTAGATAATTGCTAATATGAAAATTATAGATGCGGTGGATTGTATAAGGAAATATTTGGTAGCAGCTTCTGTGGAATGAGAGTTTGCTTTTTTAATTAAGATTGGAGTAAATGCTAATATATTTATTTCTAGGCCTGCTCAGGCGAGGAATCAATGTGAGCTCAGTAATGTGATGATAGTGCCTATGATTATGGTGGAGTAGAGAATAAGTTGGGCTAGTGGATTAATTAGTATGGGAAGGATATAACCAACATTTTCGGGGTATGGGCCTGATAGCTTATTTAGCTGACCTTACTTTAGAATAGGGTGTAATAGGTAGCACGGAGGAATTTGGATTCTCAGGAGTAGGTTCGATGCCTATAATTCTAGAAATAAGAGGATTAAATACCTCTATTGTTTACTCTATCAAAGTAACTCTTTTGTCAGACATATTTCTGGTTTTGAGGGGGAATGCCGGAGATTATAATGGGTGTTGAGATATATCATATGAGAAGTGCTAGTGTGAGGGGTAGAAAATTTTTTCATAATAAGTGT
>NW_022295595.1:0-1004 GCF_002776525.5 Piliocolobus tephrosceles
TTTCTTTTGCTGTGCAGAAGCTCTTTAGTTTAATTAGATCCCATTTGACAATTTTGGCTTTTGCTGCCATTGCCTTTGGTGTTTTAGATGTGAAGTCCTTGCCCATGCCTATGTCCTGAATGGTACTACCTAGGTTTTCTTCTAGGGTTTTTATGGTATTAGGTCTAACATTTAAGTCTCTAATCCATCTTGAATTAATCTTCGTATAAGGAGTAAGGAAAGGATCCAGTTTCAGCTTTCTACTTATGGCTAGCCAGTTTTCCCAGCACCATTTATGAAATAGGGAATCCTTTCCCCATTTCTTGTTTCTCTCAGGTTTGTCAAAGATCAGATGGCTGTAAATGTGTGGTATTATTTCTGAGGACTCTGTTCTGTTCCATTGGTCTATATCTCTGTTTTGGTACCAGTACCATGCTGTTTTGGTTACTGTAGCCTTGTAGTATAGTTTGAAGTCAGGTAGCGTGACGCCTCCAGCTTTGTCCTTTTGACTTAGGATTGTCTTGGCAATGCGGGCTCTTTTTTGGTTCCATATGAACTTTAAAGCAGTTCAAGGAGAACTACAAACCACTGCTCAGTGAAATAAAAGAGGACACAAACAAATGGAAGAACATACCATGCTCATGGATAGGAAGAATCAATATCATGAAAATGGCCATACTGCCCAAGGTTATTTATAGATTCAATGCCATCCCCATCAAGCTACCAATGAGTTTCTTCACAGAATTGGACAGAGGGTTCTTAAAGGAGGGGAAAAGGCTCTTTCCCTAATACATTCCATGGTTTTTTTTATGATCAATTTATTATTATTATTATTATTATTATTATTATTATTATTATTATTATACTTTAAGTTCTAGGGTACATGTGCATAATGTGCAGGTTTGTTACATATGTATACTTGTGCCATGTTGGTGTGCTGCATGCATCAACTCATCAGCACCCATCATCTCCTCCTTTACATCAGGTATAACTCCCAATGCAATCCCTCTCCCCTCCCCCCTCCC
>NW_022295596.1:0-1765 GCF_002776525.5 Piliocolobus tephrosceles
CAGGTAGGTGTACACCCCCTGCGATATTAGAAGCAGTAATATTATAAGTCATTAAATATCAATGATCGATTTTAATAATTATCAATCTGGTGTTGAACTCGACCTCAGGTGATCTGCCCGCCTTGGCCTCCCAAAGTGGTGGAATTACAGGCGTGAGCCACCGCCAACACTTCTTGACATCTCTTTTTGGACCTCAAATTTAGCATGCCCAAAACGCACTTTTGATTCCCCCTGCTATAACCCACTCCTCCCAGTCTTCCCGATCCCAATAACAGTTACTCAGGCCAAAATCCTTGACATCATCCTTAAAACTTCTTTTTCTCTCTCTTGCCATCCAACCCACTTAAACTCCCTTTCAAAATATATATGCCAGACCTAATCACTTCTCACCTTCCTCATCATTTCCAACCAGGTGCAGCCCTCATCATAGCGCTCTGGGTAACTGCCAAAGCCTCCCAATCGCCAGGCACAGTGCCTCACGCCTGTAATCCCAGCACTTTGGTAGGCCAAGGCAGGTGGATCATCAGAGGTCAGGAGTTCAAGACCAGCCTGGCCAACATGGTGAAACCCCTCTACTAAAAATACAAAAAATTAGCCGAGCATGGTGGTGGCAGCCTGTAATCCCAACCATTTGGGAGGCTGAAGCAGGAGAATCACTTGAACTCAGAAGGCAGAGGTTAGAGTGAGCCGAGATCTTGCCATTGCACTCCAGCCTGGGTGACAAGAGCGAAACTCCATCTCAGAAAGTTAAAAAAAAAAGCCTCCCAATCCACCTCTCTCCTTCCGCCTTTCACCCTGCCCTGCATTCTACCTTCTACTCTCACACATTTCCGGAAAAAAAAAAAATTATATCCACAGAGAGAGAAAGAGAAAGTACAAATGGGGTGAAACGTTTGGGGAATCTGAGGGAAGAGCATACAAGAATTCTCTGTACTATTTTTGTAACTTTTCCAAAAGTCTGGATTATTTCAAATACAAGAGTTAAACAAAGAAGAAGAAAAAAAAAACACTATCTCCCTTTGTGAATTCATCCTGTCTTTCCCCTGGCAACTTAAGGACACTCTCAACTAAGCACATCTATTTTTTCATGAACACTAAAAGAACCCTTGCCTAGTTTTGTCTTTCTGTGCTTCACAGCAGAAGTGTGTGTGTGTGTGTGTGTGTGTGTATTTCATATATACGTGTGTGTGGTGTGTGTATATATAGAGAGGGAGAAATGTATATGTGTGTGTGTATATATATAAATAAATATATATTGTTTATTGACAATGGTAATGTGTATATATAAATATATATGTGTGTGTGTATATATATATAATACATACCGCATAGCCTGTCCTTAACCAGTTCTAAACTTAGTGGGAAAAACAGATACCTAAGCAGAGAATTTCAAAATAACATGATGAATATTTTGACAGAGGGATGCGTTGCTATGGAACACACTGCTAAGACACAAAACCTCCTAGATGGGACAATGAATGAAGTAAGTTTTGCACCTACAGTCACCCCCGCTGATATCCTCACAAACGTTTATAGTTATATGCATTTGCTTCCCCCAGGACCCTCGTTTCATAAGGGTTAGTCGTAGAGCCTAGCAAGTTCCTACTACAGCTGGCACACGTATGCCATGCAAGAAACAGGGGCTGAGTGAATGACGAGTTAAGAACCTGTTGTCAGCCAGTGCTCAGTAATACAATACGCACTGGTATGCAAATTATATTTTTGTTGAAAGCAAGGGCAGGATCACAAATTGTCTTTCCAGAGA
>NW_022295597.1:0-3889 GCF_002776525.5 Piliocolobus tephrosceles
ATGTGAGAATACAACTCACTAAGTTACACGGTTCTGTTCGGCCAACAGTTTGTTAACACAGTTTTCTGTAAATCTGCAATGGGATGTTTCTCAGCGCAGTGAAGTTAATGGTGACAAAGGAAATATGCTCATATAAAACCTACAAAGAAGCTCCCTTCGGTGGCTCAAGCCTGTAATCCCAGCACTTTAGGAGGCCGAGACGGGCGGATCAAGAGGTCAGGAGATCTAGACCATCCTGGCTAACACGGTGAAACCCCGTCTCTACTAAAAATACAAAAAACTAGCTGGGCGAGTTGGTGGGCGCCTGTAGTCCCAGCTACTCCGGAGGCTGAGGCAGGAGAATGGTGTAAACCCGGGAGGTGGAGCTTGCAGTGAGCTGAGATCTGGCCACTGCACTCCAGCCCGGGCGACAGAGCAAGACTCCGTCTCAAAAAAAAAAAAGAGAAACTTCTTGTTGACGTGTGAATTCATCTCACAGAGTTACACTTATATTTCGTGGAGCAGGACATTAACACTGCCTTTGAATGACCTAAGAAAGGTTACTTTGGATGGCTTTGAGGCCTACGCTGATAAAGGAATTATCATGAGTTGAAAATGATAGAGAAGTTTTTTCTGAGATATTTCTTTGTGATCTCTGAATTCATATGACAGAGTTACAGATCATTCCTCAGGAAGCAGTTTGCTATCTCTCCTTTCGTGGAACCTGCACAGTGATATTTGGGAGCCAATTCGGGCCCATTGTGAAAAAGCAAGTATTCTCAGAGAACAACTAGAGAATAGCTTTCTGAGAGATTGCTTTCTGATGTGTGACTTCACCACACAGAATTCCGCCCTTCCCTTCTTGGAACAGTTTGCTAACAGTCTTGTCGTGGATTCTGCAATGTGATATTTTGGAGCACATTGAGGGCTATGGTGAGAAAGGATATATCCTCAGACAGACACTTGAAAGAAGCCTTCTGAGAAACTGCACTGCGATGTGTGAATGCAACTCACAGAGTTACACGTTTCTCTTCGATTAACAGTTTGCTAACACAGTTTTCTGGAAATCTGCAATGGTATATTTCTTAGCACAGTGAAGCTAACGGTGACAAAGGAAATATCCTCGTATGAAATCCAGAAAGAAGCTTCCTTAGAAACTTCTCGTTTATGTGTACATTCATCTCACAGAGTTACAGTTATGTTTCGTGGATCAGGCCATTAACACTGTCTTTGAAAAACCTAAGAAAGGTTACTTTGGATCGCTTTGAGGCCTACGCTGATAAAGGAAATATCATCAGTTCAAAACGAGAGAGAATCTTTCTGAGAAATTTCTTTGCGATCACTGAATTCATCTCACAGAGTTACAACATATTCCTCAGGAAGCAGTTTTCTAAGACTCTTTTCGTGGAATCTGCACAGTGATATTTGGAGGCCAATTCGGGCCCAATGTGAAAAAGCAAGTATCCTCAGAGAACACCTAGAGAATAGCTTTCTGAGAGATTGCTTTCTCATGTGTGACTTCATGACACAGAGTTCCATCCCTCCCTTCTTGGAACAGTTTGCTAACAGTCTTGTCGTGGATTCTGCAGTGTGATATTTTGGGAGCTCATTGAGGGCTATGGTGAGAAAGGATATATCCTCAAACAGACACTGGAAAGAAGCCTTCTGAGAAACTGCACTGCAATGTGTGAATGCAACTCACAGAGTTACACGTTTCTCTTTGGCCAACAGTTTGCTAACACAGTTTTCTGGAAATCTACAATGGGATATTTCTTAATGCAGTGAAGCTAAAGGTGACAAAGGAAATATCCTCATATGAAACCTAGAAAGGTGCTTCCTTAGAAACTTCTTGTTGATGTGTGAATTCATCTCACAGAGTTACACTTATGTTTCATGGAGCAGGCCATTAACACTGTCTTTGAAGAAACCAAGAAAGGTTACTTTGGAAGGCTTTGAGGCCTACGCTGGTAAAGGATATATCATCAGTTAGAAACGAGAGAGAAGCTTTCTGAGAAATTACTTTGTTATCTCTGAATTCATCTCACAGAGTTACAATTTATTCCTCAGGAAGCAGTTTGCTAAGACTCTTTTCGTGGAATCTGCACAGTGATATTTGGGAGACAATTCGGGCCCATTGTGAAAAAGTAAGTATCCCCAGAGAACAACTAGAGAATAGGTTTTTTAGAGATTGCTTTCTGATGTGTGATTTCATCACACAGGGTTCCACCCTTCCTTTATGGAACAGTTGGCTAACAGTCTTGTCTTGGATTCTGCAATGTGATATTTCGGAGCTCATTGAGGGCTGTAGTGAGAAAGGATATATCCTCAGACAGACACTGGAAGGAAGCCTTCTGAGAAACTTCACTGCGATGTGTGAATGTAACTCACAGAGTTACACATTTCTCTTTAGCCAACAGTTTGCTAACACAGTTTTCTGGAAATATGCAATGGTATATTTCTTAGCGCAGTGAAGCTAATGGTGACAAAGGAAATATTCTCATATCAAACCTCAAAGGAAGCTTCTTTAGAAACTTCTTGTTGATGTGTGAATTCATCTCACAGAGTTACACTTATGTTTCATGGAGCAGGCCATTATCACTGTCTTTGAAGAACCTAAGAAAGGTTACTTTGGATCGCTTTGAGGCCTACGCTAATAAAGGAAATATCATCAGCTAAAAACGAGAGAGAAGCTTTCTGAGAAATTACTTTGGATCTCTGAATTCATGTCACGGAGTTACAAGTTATTCCTCAGGAAGCAGTTTGCTAAGACTCTTTTCGTGGAATCTGCACAGTGATATTTGGGAGCTGTTTGGACGAGCGGAGGCAAGATGGTGCACTTCCGGGTTCTTCATCCCCACCCAAATCTTCACGCGAGCGCGAAAATTCAGCTGGCGTCCAGGGAGGGTGCAGACCAACTGGACATGCGCCAGGTGACGTCAATCTGAAGAGACCAGGATTTACAGGGTAGCACCTGTGGAACGCCCCTGACACGCCCATGCCCCACCTATTGCCCTCCCACACCTAGAAAAGCTGCTCTCCGCCATTGAGCCACGCGGACTTCCCTGTTTCTCATTGCTGTGGGAACTGTCGGAACTCCGTCCGAGAGCTTGGGGGAGGGTAACTCTGCCAGCCTTCTTTGCCGGAGGCCAACAGACTTCTTCTCCACACCTTAGGTTACTAAAATAAACTTGCAGTTTTGCGCCTGACCTTTGCCTACTTGCTGGTTCTTTTGTGCTCGCTCTGGTGGTCTTAGAAAAACAAGACAGATGGTGTCGAACCCAGGAGGAGACCGCTCCTCAGGGCCCCCAGGGTCCGGGGAGCCTCCTCCTCCTCCTCGTTCCACCCCGCGGTCTGACCAGGACCTGATACCCGCTTCGCTCACTCTCATGGCCTCTCTGGGGTAAGTGCCCTTGTCTCCTGTTTACCACCCTCGGCCAAAATCCTGTGCAGGTCCGATGTCCATTTGGAGCCACCATGTGGCTCGGAGACCCGTTCAGGACGGAGACGTCCGCCTGAAGGTAATCTCCACCTTGGCTTCAAGAGCCTCCAGTCTGTCTCTGCTGGTTCCAAAGGACGCTTTGGAGCCAGGCAGAGATCCACTTCCATTTCCATTGTGTCCATTGTGTGTCAGTAAAGAGGAAACAAACGGGAAACCCCCAGTCCAAATTTCCAAAGAGCACCCCCTTAGGGTGCCTCCTAGCCAATTTAAAAAGCTTAGAGATTGCATAAGACCTTAGGAGGAAGTGGTTAATTTTTCTTTCCACTGTGGCATGATTGACCTCAGCAATTTCTGCCAGCGGCTAAGCAAGTGGTCCGAAATTTACATACAAGGCTTTTAGGCCTTAGGATCTCGTCCCTATACTCCTTCTCTCCCCACCCCCTCCCTTCCTGCCCAGACTCCTCCTTCCTC
>NW_022295598.1:0-1155 GCF_002776525.5 Piliocolobus tephrosceles
CCCCCATCTCTAAAAAAATAATTTTAAAAAATCATCTGGGTTTGGTGGTATATGTCTGTAGTCCTAGCTACTCAAATGCTGAGGTGTGAGGATCACTTCAGCTCAGGAGTTAAAGGTGCAGTGAGCTGTGATCGTACCACCACACTCCAGGCTGGGCAACAGAGTGAAACACTGTCTCTCTTACAAAAAAAATTAAAAGAATATTTGTCACATATTTCTACTTAGAGTTGAATCAGGACAGGTTACCAAGGCTGGGAAATTCTTGCTGCAGAGGAGCGGTTTGAACATCCAAGCTTTTAAAAGACCTAGATATTCTCATGGTATTTCACTGATGACAGAGTACATGTGACAATTATATTTTTAATTTTGTAATACAATAGAAAACTCCTTGTTTCATTGTATAAAGGAACATTCTGGCTGTTCAATTACTAGTCACAAATATCCCGGTACACAAAATAAAATTCTGAAACATAGTAAAGATGGACTAATTAGATAGTCTGAGCATATACACTTGACTTGTCCTCTTCTATGTGATCTCTTATGACTCCTCTGCATATGTGTGCATATTTGACACACATACACAAGTGTGTATGTTTATGCATACCACAGCAGATTAATTTCCAATTTGATGGAAAGAAACAGGAATTCCAAAATTTTTGAAAAATGTAGAAAAGGTATAAAGTAATTAATATCAGATAAATAAGAACAGAAAAACTATAACCCCAATATGACAAATGAAGAGTGGAGATCCACAAAGCATGAGAGAGAGTACTAAGTAGCTATCATAGTAATTAATTAAAGACAAAAATCCTAAAAAGCTGATCAAATGAGTCCACCTACTTTCTGTCTACAACCCCTAATACCCAATGGCAATCTAAAAACCAAAAGCTGTACCATAAATAATATGAACTACTTGCCTGGGGTTAGGTTTTGTTAACACACAGAATAATGAGAAAGAAGGAGAGAGCTTCAGGAAAGTCTGGACAGGTTGAGAAATGGAGTGGGGAGGTAGGAGAGAAGTCATTTCATTCATGGAAGAAATTTACTTATATTTTAAGTGTTGGAAGAAATTATTCCTTTTTTTAGCTGCTAGAGACTGTCCTAAAGTTTGCTGCAAGCCTCACACTAATAGACCCTGAGTGAACTTAACAAAAC
>NW_022295599.1:0-11290 GCF_002776525.5 Piliocolobus tephrosceles
TTTTCATTGAATCTGCAATGGCATATTTGGGAGTTCATTGAGGAAGATTTTGAAAAAGGAAATATCCTCAGATGAAAACTGGAAAGAAGTTTGTTGAGAAACAGTTTTGTGATGTGTGAATTCATCTCACAGTTACATCATTCTTTTTCATTAGGCAGTTTGGAAGCACTGTTTTTGTGGATATGTGAATGGATATTTTGGATTATGTTGAAGCCAGTGGTGACAAAGGAAATAACCTCAGATAAGTACTACAAAGAAGCTTTCTGAGAAACCTTTTTGTGATTTGTGTCTTCATCTCACAAAGTAACACCATTCTGTTCATGGAGCAGTTTGCTAACACTATTTTTGTGGAATCTGCAAAAGTATGATTGGCAGTGCTTTGGGGCCTATGATAAAAAAGGAAATATCCTCAGAAAAAATCTAGAAAGGAGCAGTATGAGAAACTGTTTTGTGGTTTGTGAGTTCATCTCACAGAGAAACACGGTTCTTTTCATGGAGCAGTTTGTTAGCACTGTATTTGGGGAATCTGAGAAAGGATATTCTGGATCGCATTGAAGACTATACTGACAAAGGAAATATTCTCAGATAAAAACTAACAAGAAGCTTTCTGAGAAAATTCTTGTGACATGTGAATTCACCTCAAAGAGGTACACCATTATTTTATTGAGAAGTTTGCTATCACTTTTTTCGTAGAATCTGCAAAGGGATATTCGGGAGCCCATTGAAGAATATTGTAAAAAAAGGAAATATCCTCAGATAGCAACCAGATAGTAGCTTTCCGACAAAATGCTTTGTGATTTTTCAATTCATCTCACAGAGTTACACGATTCTTCTCATGAATTAGTTTGGTAGCACTGCTTTGTGGAATCCGAGAAGGGATATTTTGTATCACAGAAGCCTATGGTGACAAAGGAAATATCCTCAGATAAAAACCTGAAAGATGCTTTCTGAGAAAGTTCTTTGTGATGTGTGAATTCATCTCACAGAGTTACACCTTTTTTTTCATGGAGCATTTTGCTAATACTGATTTCGTGGAAACAGCAAAGGGATGTGATGTGTGAATTCATCTTACAGATTTACATCGTTCTTTTCAATGAGCAGGTTGATAACACTATTTTTGTGGAATCTGCAAAGGGATATTCACAAGCACATTGATGATTATGGTGAAAAAGGAAAATTCTCATACAAAAGCTAGAAAGAAGCTTTGTGAGAAACTTCTTTGTGATTTGTGAGTTCATCTCACTGAGTAATACAGTTTTCTTCATGGAGCAGTTTGGTAGGACTATTTCTGGGGAATCTGAGGGGATATTTTGGATCACATTGAAGCCTATATTGACAAAGAAAATATTCTCAGTTGAAAACTAGTAAGAAGCTTTCTGAGAAAATTCTTTGTGATGTGTGAATTCATCTCAAAGAGGTACACCATTCTTTTCTTGAGAAGTTTGCTAACACTATTTTCGTGGAATTTGCAATGGGATATTCGGGAGTGCAGTGAGGAATATGGTGAAAAAGGAAATATCCTCAGATAAAAGCTAGAAAGAAGCTTTCTGAAAACCAGCTTTGTGATGTCTGTATTCATCTCACAGAGTTACAACATTCTTTTCACAGAGTAGTTTGGTAGCCCTGTTTTTGGGGAATCTGAAAAGGGATATTTTCGATCGCAGTAAGACCTATGTTGAAAAAGGAAATATCCTCAGAGAAAAACTGGAAAGAAACTTTCTGAGAAACTGCTTTGTGATTTGTGAATTCATCACACAGCGTTACATGATTCTTTTCATGGATCAGTTTGGTAACAGTGTTTTTGGGAATCTGAGATAGGATATTTTGGATTGCATTGAAGCCTATGGTGACAAAGAAAATATTCTCAGATAAAAACCAGAAGAAAACTTTTTGAGAAAGTTCTATGTGATGTGTGAATACATCTCACAGAGTTACATTTATTTCATGGATCAGTTTGCTAACACTAATTTCATGGAATCTACAAAGGGATATTTGGGAGTGAGATGAGGCTGATGGTGAAAAAGGAAATATCCACAGAAAAAAACAGAAGGAAGCTTTCTGAGAAACTGCTTTTTATGTGTGAATTCATCTTACAGAGCCACACAATTCTCTTCATTGAGCAGTTGGATAACACTGCTTTCATGGAATCCACAACATTATCTTTGGGAGTGCATTGAAGCCTCTTTTGACAAAGGAAAAATCATCAGATAAAAATGAAAAGGATACTTTATGTGAAACTGCTTTGTGATGTGTGAATTCATCTAACAGACTTACACCGTTCTTTTCATTGAGAAGTTTGCTAACAATTTTTTGCGCATTCTGCAAATTGATATTTTGGAGCGGTTTGAGGAACATGATGAAAAAGGACGTATCCTTAGATAAAAGCTTGCTAAGAAACAGCTTTGTGATGTATGCATTCATCTCATAGAGTTACAGCATGCTTTTGGTAGCCCTGTTGTTGTGGTATCTGATAAGGTATGTTTCGGATTGCATTGAAGCCTATGGTGAAAAAGGAAATATCTTCAGATAAAAACTAGAGAGACTTTGTGAGAAACTGCTTTGGGACGTTTGTGTTCATCATACAGAGATCCATGATTCTTTTCTTGGAGGCGTTTTCTAACTCTGTTTTTGTGGAATCAGCAGTTGGATATTTGGGATTGCATTGAAGCCCATGGTGGCAAAGGATATATCCTCAGACAGAAACCAAAACGAAACTGTCTGAGAACCTGATTTGCGATGTTGAATTCATCTCAGATTTGCACCTTTCTTTTCATGGAGCAGTTTGCTAACGCTATGTTCGTAAAATCTACAAAGAGATATTCACGAGTGCATGGAGGTCTATGGTGAAAAAGGAAATACCCTCAGACAAAAACTAGAAAGAAGCTTTCTGAGAAACTGTTTTGTGATTTCTGAATTCATCTCACAGAGTTACATGATGCTTTTCATGGAACAATTTGATAGCACTGCTTTTGGGGGATCTGAGAGGGGTTATTTTGGATTACATTGAAGCCTATGGTGACATGGGAAATATCCTCAGAGAAAAAGTAAAAAAAAAAAAAAGCTTTCTGAGAAAGTTCTTTGTGATGTGTGACTTCATGTCACAGTGTTACACCTATCTATTCATGGAGCAGTTTGCTAAAGCTCTTTCTGTGGAATATGCAAAGGGATATTTTGGAGCTATTGGGGCCTACGGTTAAAAGGAATTATCCTCAGTTAAAAACTAGAAAGAAAGTTTCTGAGAAACTTCTTTGTGATGGGAGAATTCATCTCACAGTGTTACAGTGTTCTTTTCATTGAGCAGTTCGCTAACACTGTTTTCTTGGAATCTGCAATGGGATATTTGGGAGTGCATTGAAAATTACAGTGAGATAGGAAATATCCTAATAGAAAAACTAGAAAGAAGTTTTATGAGAAACCGCTTTGTGATGTGTTAATTCAGCTCATAGGGTTACATGATACTTTTCATGATAAATTTCTTAGAACTGTTTTTGGGGAATCTGAGAAGGGATACTTTATATCACATTGAAGTCTATGGTTACAAAGGAAATATCCTCCGATCAACACTAGAAAGAACTGTTCTGAGAGAATTCTTTGTGATGTTTGAATTCATCTCACAAATTTACACCTTTCCTTTCATGGAGCAGTTTCCTAAAACCGTTTTCGTGGAATCTGCACAGGGATATTTGACACCACATTGATGCCTCTAGTGAAAGATATATCATCAGATAAAAACTAGAATGAAGCTTTCTGAGAAACTGCTTTGTGATGTGTGAATTCATCTTAAAGAGCCACACCGTTCTTTTCATTGAGCATTTTGATAACACAGTTTTCGTGTATTATGCAATATTATATTTTGGAGCACATTGAAACTTTTGGTGACAAAGGAAATATCCTGAGATAAAAATCAGAAAGAAGCTTTCTGAGAAACTGCTTTGTGAGTGAATTCATCTCACAGATTTACACATTCCTATTCATGGAGTATTTTGTTAATACTATTTTCATGGAATCTGGAAATGGATATTCGTGAGCACAATGAGGTCTATGGTTAATGAGGAAATATCCTCAGACGAACACTAGAAAGAAGCTTTCTGAGAAACTGCTTTGTGATTTGTGAATTCATCTCACAGACTTACACCTTTCTTTTCATGGAGCAGTTTCATAACACTCTTATTGGGGAATCTGAGAAGTGATATTTTGAATCACATTGAAGCCGATGGTGACAAAGGACAGATCCTCTGATAAAAACTTAAAGAATCATTCTGAGAATCTTCTTTGTGATGTGTGAATTCGTCTCAGATATTTGCACCTTTCTTTTCGTGGAGCACTTTGCTAACAATGTTTTCATGGAATCTGCACAGGGATATTTGGGAGTGCTTTGGAGCCTATGGTGAAAAAGTAAATATCCTCAGAAAGAAACTAGAAAGAAACTTTCTGGGAAACTGCTTTGTGATGTGTGAATTCATTTTACAGAGTTACATATTTCTTTTCTTTGAGAAATTTGCTAACACTTTTTTCGATTAATCTGCAAAGGGATATTTGGCAACACATTGAGGACTGCGGTGAAAAAGGAAATATCCTCAGATAAAAACTAGAGAAAAGCTCCCTCAGAAACTACTTTGTGATGTCTGAATTCACCTTACACAGTTGCACTGTTCTTTTCATTGAGCAGTTTGATAACACTGTTTTCATGGAATTTGCAACGGGATATTTGGGAGCTCATTCAAGGCCAAGGTGGAAAAGGAAACACCCTCAGATAAAAACGAGAAAGAACCTTTCTGAGAAATTTCTTTGTGATAAGTGATTTCATCTCACACAGTTATACCATTTTTTCCATAGAACAGTTTGCTAACACTGTTTTTGTGGAATCTGCAAAGTGATATTTGGGAGTACATTGAGACCTATACTGATAAAGCAAATATCCTCAGAAAAAATTTAGAAAAAAGCTTTCTGAAAAACTTCTTTGTGACGTTTGAATTCACCTCACAGAATTACACCTTTATTTCCTTGAGCAGTCTAATAACACTGGTTTATTGGGATCTGTAGTAGGATAATTCAGAGTGTCTTGAAGCCTATGGTGACAAAGGAAATATCCTTAGATAAAATCCAAGAGGAAGCTTTCTGAGTATTTGCTTTGTGATGTGTGAATTCATCTCACAGAGTTACACTGTTCTTTTCATTGAGAAGTTTGCTAGCACTTTTCTCGTTTAATCTGCAATGGGATATTTGGGAGTGCCTTGAGGATATGGTGAAAAGTGAAATATCCTCAGATAAAACTAGAAAGACCTTATATGAGAAACATCTTTGTGACATATGAATTCATTTCACAGAGTTACACCACTCTTTTCATGGAACAGTTTTGTAGCATTGTTTTTTGGGAACCTGAGTACGGATATTGTGGGTCGCATTGAAGCCTATGGTGACAAAGAAAATATCCTCAATCAAAAACCAAGAAGAACATTTCGGAGAATCTGCTTTGTGATGTGTGATTTCAACTCACATATTTGCACCTTCTTTTCATGGAGCAGTTTGCTAATGCTGTTTTCGTGGAAACTGTAAAGGGATATTCATGAGAGCATTGAGGCAAATGTTGAAAAAGCAAATATCCTCAGACAAAAACTAGAGAGAAGCCTCCTGAGAAACTGCTTCATGATTTGTGAATTCATCTCACAGTGTTACACGATTGTTTATATGGAGCAGTTTAGTAGCACTGTTTTGGGGGAATCTGAGAAGGGATATTTTGGATCACAGTGAAACCTATGGTGACAAAGGAAGTATACTCAGATAAAAACTAGAAACAGGCTTTCTGAGAAAGTTCTTTGTGGTGTATTTTTTCATCTCACAGATTTACACCTTTTGTTTTGTGGAGCAGTTTGCAAACATTATTTTCGTGGAATCTTCAAAGGGATATTCCTGAGGGCATTGAGACCTAAGATGAAAAAGGAAATATTCTCAGAGAATAACAAGAAGGAAACTTTCTGAGAAGCTTCTTTGTTATTTGTGAATTCGCCTCACAGAGTTACACCTTTCTTTTAATTCAGCAGTTTGCTAACACCGTTTTTGTGAAATCTGCAACGAAATATTTGGGATCACTTTGGGGTCAAGTGTATTAAAGGAAATATCCTCAGATAAAAACTAGAAAGAAACTTTCTGAGAAAGTTCTTTGTGATGTGTGAATACATGTCATAGAGTTACATCTTTCTTTACATGGAGCAGTTTGCTAACCCTGTTTTCATGAATATAGAAAGGGATATTTGGGAGTGCATTGAGGCACATGGAGAAAAAGGAAATATCCTCAGATAAAAACTAGAAAGAATCTTTCTGAGAAACTGCTTTGTGATGTGTGAATTCATCTCACAGAGTTACACTTTTCTTTTCATTGAGCAGCTTTCAAATGCTGTTTTCTTGGAATCTGCAATGGGATATTTCGGAGTGCATTGAAGCTTATGATGACAAAGGAAATATCTTTATATAAAAATTAAAAGAAAGCTTTGTGACAAAATGCTTTGTGATGTGATAATTCACCTCACAGAGGTACTCGACTCTTTTCATGAATCAGTTTGGTAGCACTGCTTTTGGGAATCTGAGAAGGGATATTTTGGAAAGCATTGAAACCTAGGGTGAAAAAGGAAAATCCTCAGATAAAAACTAGAAAGATGCTTTCTGAGAAACTGAGTTGTGATGTGTGAATTCATCTCACAGAGTTACAGAGTTCTTTTCTTGCATCAGTTTGCTAACACTGTTTTCATGTAATCTGCAATAGGAAATTTCGGAGCGTATTGAGGTGAGAAAGGAAATATCCTCACATAAAAGCCAAAAAGAGACTTTCTGTGAAACTGTTTTGTGATGTGTGTATTCATCTGACAGAGTTACACTGTTCTTTTCCTTGAGAAGTTTGCTAATACTATTTTCGTGGCATCTGCAGAGGGATATTCACGAGCTCTTTGAGGCCTATGGTGAAAAAGGAATTCTCCTCAGAAGAAAACTAGAAAGAAGCTTTCTGAGAAACTTCTTTGTGATTTGTGAATTCACATCAGAGAGTTATACCTTTCATTTTGTGGAGCAGTTCTGTAGTACAGTGTTTGGGGAATTTGTGAAGGGATATTGAATATCGCATTGAAGCCTATAATGACCCAGGATATATACTCAGATAAAAAATATAAACAAGCTTTTTGAGAAAGTTCTTTGAGAAGTGTGAATTCATCTCACAGAGTTACAACTTTCTTTTCATGGAGCAGCTTGCTAACACTGTTTTCATGGAATTTGCAAAGGGATATTTTGGAGCGCATTGAGGCCTATAGTGAAAAAGAAAATACACTCGGATGAAAACTACAAAGAAGCTGTCTGAGAAACAGACTTGTGATGTTTCAATTCATGTCACAGAGTTACATCATTCTTTGCACTGAGCAGTTCAATAGCACTATTTTCGAGGAATCTGCAATAGGATATTTTGGAGCTCATTGAAACCTATGGTGACAAAGGAAATATCCTCAGATTAACCAAAAAGAAGCTTTCTGAGAATCTGCTTTGTGATGTGTTAATTCATCTCACGGAATTACACTGTTCTTTTTATTGAGCAGTTGGATAACACCTTTTACTTGCAATCAGCATTGGGATATTTCAGGGCAAATTGAACATTATGGTGACAATGGAAATATCCTCAGACAAAATCTAGAAAGAAGCGTTATGAGAAACCACTTTGTGATCTGTGAATTCATCTCACAGAGATAAATGATTGTTTTCATGAAGGAGTTTGGTAGCCCTTTTTTTGTAGAATCTAAGAAGGGATATTTTCGATCGCATTGAAGCCTATGGTGAACATGATATATCCTCAGATAGAAACCAAAAAGAAGCCTTCTGAGAAACTGCTTTGGGATCTGTGATTTCACGTCACAGAGTTACAATGTTCTTTTCATTGAGCAGTTTGCTAACACTGTTTTATTGTAATCTGCAATGGGATATTTTGGAATGCATTGAAACCATTGGTGACGAAGGAGATAGCCTCAGACAAAAACTAGAAGGAAGCTTTCTGAGAAACTACTTTCTGATTTCTGAATTCATCTCACAGAGTAACACCTTTCTGTTTATGGAGGACTTTGGTAGCGCTGTTTTTGGGGTATCTGAGAAAGGACATTTTGGATCACCTTGATGCCTATTGTGACAAAGGAAATATCCTCAGATAAATACTAGAAAGAAGCTTTCTAAGAAACTTCTTTGTGATGGGTGAATCCATCTGACAGAATTACACATGTCTTTTCATGGAGCAGTGCTAACATTTTTTTCGTGGAATCTGCAAAGTGATATTTGTGAGCACATCGAGGCCTATAGTGAAAAAGGAAGTATCCTCAGGTATAAGTAGAAAGAAACTTTCTGAGAAACTGCTTTGTGATGTGTCAGTTCATTTCACAAAGTTACATTGTTCTTTTCATTGAGTAGTTTGCTAACACTTTTCTTGGTATCTGCAATAGGATACTTTGGAGTGCATTGAAACTTATTATGACAAAGGAAATATCCTCCGGCAAAAACTAGAAAGAAGCTTTGTGAGAAACTGCTTTGTGATCCGTGAATTCATCTCACAGAGTTACACGATTCTTTTCATGGATCAGTTTGGTAGCACTGTTTTGGGGGAATCTGAAAAGGGATATTTTGGATTGCATTGAAGCCTATGGTGACAAAGGAAGTATCCTCAGAAAAAAACTAGAAACAGGCTTTCTGAGAAATATCTTTGTGATGTGTGAATTCATCTCAGAGAGGTACACCTTTCTTTTTATGAAGGAATTTGTTAACACTGTTTTTGTGGAAGATGAAAAGGGATATTTTAGAGTATATTGAGACCTATGGGAGAAAAGCAACTATCCTCAGATAAAAACTAGAAAGAAGCTTTCAGAGAAACTGGTTTGTGATGTGTGAATTCATCTCACAGAGTTACACAGTGCTTTTCATTGAGCAATTTCTCAATCCTGTTTTCATGGAATTCACAATGGGATATGTCAGAGGGCACTGAAGCTTATGGTGACAAAGGACATATCCTCAGACAAAAGTTCAAAAGAAGCATTCTGAGAAACAGCTTTGTGATTTGTGAATTCATCTTACTGAGCTACATGATTCTTTACATGGAGCAGCTTCGTAGCACTGTTTTTCAGGAATCTGAGAAGGGATATTTTGGATCACATTGAAATGTACGGTGAAAATGGAAATATCCTCAGGTAAAACCTGGAAAGAAGCTTTCTGATAAACTGTTTTGTGATGTGTGAATTCATCTCACAGTGTTACAAGGATCTTCTCAGTGAGCAGTTTGCTAACAATGCTTTCTTGGAACCTGCAAAGGGATATTTTGGAGCACATTGAATCTCAAGGTAACAGAGGAAATTTCCTCATAGAAAAAGTAGAAAGAAGTTTTCTGAGAAACCACTTTTTGATGTGCTAATTCATCTCACAGAGTTACACGAATATTTTCCTGTATCAGTTTGGTAGCACTGTTTTTGGGGTATGAGAGAAGGTATGTTTTGGATTGCATTGAAGCCTATGGTGAAAAAGGAAATATCCACAGAAAAAATAGAAAAAAAATTCTGAGAAAGATCTTTGTGATATATGAATTCATCTTACAGATTTACACGTTTTTATTGGTGGAGCAGTTTGCTAACACTGTTTTCATGTAATCTGCAAAGGGATACTTGGGAGCGCATAGAGGCCTGTGGTGAAAAACTAAATATTCTCAGATAAAAACGACAATGAAGCTTTTTGAAAAACTGCTTTGTGATGTGTGAATTTATGTCACAGATTTACACTGTTCTTTTCATTGAGCAGTTTGCTAACACTGTTTTTGTGGAAACAGCAATGTGACATTTCAGAGCCCATTGAAGCTTATGGTGACAAAGTAAATATCCTTAGACAAAAACTAGAAAGAAGCTTTCTGTGAAACTACTTAGGGATTTGTAAATTCATCTCACAAAGTTACATGATTCTATTTATGGATCAGTTTGGTAGCACTGTTATTGGAGAATCTGAAAAGGGATATTCTGGATCACATTGAAGCCTATGGTGACAAAGGTAATATCCTCAAATAAAAACCAGAAAACACCCTTCAGAGAAAGTTCTTTGTGATGTGTGAGTTCATCTCACAGAGTTACAGCTTTCTTTTCATGCAGGAGTTCACCAAGTCTGTATTCATGGAATCTGCAAAGGGATATTTGGGAACGCATTGAGGTCAATGGTGAAAAAGGGAGTATCCTGTGATAAAAACTAGAAAGAAGCTTGCTGAGAAACTGCTTTGTAAGGTTTGAATTTATCTCACAAATTTACACCATTCTTTTCATTGAGCAGCTTGCTAGCACTATTTTCATGGAATCTGCAAAGGAGTATATTGGAGTGCACTGAGGCCTTTGTTGAAAAAGGAAATATCCTCAGATAAAACTAGAATGAAGCTCTCTGAAAACTGCTTTGTGATGTGTGAATTCACTTTTCATTGAGCAGTTTCCTAACACTGATATCTTTGAATCTGCACTTTGATATTTCAGAGCGAATTGAAGCTTATGGTGACATTGGAAATATCCTCATAGAAAAAGTAGAAAGAAGCTTTCTGAGAAACTGCTTTTTGATATGTGAATTCATCTCACAGAGTTACACAATTCTTTCTTGGAGCAGTTTGATAACACTGTTTTTCGGGAATCTGAGAAGGGATTTTTAATGGCATTGAAGTCTTTGGTGACAAAGGAAACATTCTCAGATAAAAACTAGAAAGAAAGATTCTGAGAAAGTTATTTGAGATGTATGAATTCATCTCACAGAAATACACTAATGTTTTCATGGATAAGTTTGGTAACACTTTTTTTGGGGAATCTCAGAAGAGATATTCTGGATCGCATTGAAGCCTATGGTGACAAAGGAAGTATCCCAGATGAAAACTAGAAAGAATTTTCTGAGAAAGTTCTTTGTGATGTGTGAATTCATCTCACAGAGTTACACCTTTCTTTTCATGGAGCCGCTGGCTAGCACTGTTATCGTGCAATCTGCAAAGGGATATTTGGAAGTGCATTGAGACCTATAATTAAAAATGAAATATCCTCAGGTAAAAAATAGAGAGAACATTTTTGAGAAACTGCTTTGTGATGTGTGAATTCATCTCATAGAGTTACCCCATTCATTAATTAGCCATTAGATAACATTGTATTTTTGAAATCTGCAATAAGATATTTTTGAGCCCATTGAAGTCTATGGTGACAAAGGAAATATCTCCAATAAAATCCAAAAGTAACATTTCAGAGAAGCTGCTTTGTGATGTGAGAATTCATCT
>NW_022295600.1:0-4827 GCF_002776525.5 Piliocolobus tephrosceles
CTTGCTTTTTTCCCTTCTCTTTTCTTTTTTTAATCCAGCTTTATTGAAGTATAATTGACAAATAAATATTGTGTATATTTAAGGTATAAAACATGAGGCTTTGATATACATGTACTATACATTGAGAAATAATTACTACTATCAAACTAATTAGCATATTCATCACCTCACACAGTCACTGTGTGTATTTGCTGAGAACAAATACATTGTTCTCAATGTACATTGTTCTCAATGTACATTGACTGTCTACTGATTTTGCATATTTCAAGTATACAAGAAAGTATTACTGACTATAGTCACCATGCTGTACATTAGATCTCTGGAACTTCATCCTGTGTAACTGACAGTTTGTACCCTTTGACCAATATCTCTGGAACGATTATCCCCACACCCCAGCTTCTGACCACTGCCATTTTACTCCCTGCTTCTGTGAGTGTGATTGTTTTAGATTCCACATATAAGTGAGATCATGCAGTATTGGTCTTTCTGTACCTGGCTTATTCCATTTACCATAATGCCTGATATAGTTTGGCTGTGTCCCCATCCAAATCTCAGCTTGAACTGTATCTCCCAGAATTCTCACATGTTGTGGGAGGGACTCGGGGGGAGTGATTGAATCATGGGGGTCGGTCTTTCCTGCTCTATCCTCATGATAGTGAATAAGTCTCATGAGATCTGATGGGTTTACCAGGGATTTCTGCTTTTGCTTCTTCCTCATTTTTCTCTTACCACTGCCATGTAAGAAGTGCCTTTCACCTCCTGCTATGATCCTGAGGCCTCCTCAGCCATGTGGAACTATAAGTCCAATGAAACCTCTTTTTTATTCCCAGTTTCGGGTATGTTTTTATCAGCAGTGTGAAAGTGAACTAAAACAATGTCCTACAGATAGAACCATAAATTGCAATCTAAGGGTTGCAGGGTGACTGTCATCTACTCTGTTTTTGGAGAAGCAAGGGCTACAAACAGAGGAAGAGAAAATAGTGAAGCAGAAACACTGAGCGGCAACAGCACAGATGGAGAGAGACCAACACTGGGCTTTCCCAAGAGTTTCCAGATCATGACTCCAGGCTCTTTTCTTGCTTAAGTTTCATCAAATTTCTATGAATCCTTATAAATCTCCATGTTTCACTTTAGCTACTTTGAGCTGATTTCTATTCCTTGCAGCCAAACAATTTTCACTCCCACACTGGCATTATCATGTTAAAAAAAAAAAAGTCAAAGTTCCCTTGACCTTAGGATGCATCCCCAAATTTCGAAGCTGAACCTAAAGCCCTGGTCAACTTGGCTTCTCACTGCTTTGTGCTCTGCACTCCAGTCACCCTGGAAGACTTCTGGTTCCTGGACATGCTGCCCTCTCTTTTGTCCCTGCCCCTGTCATCCTCCTGCCTAGAATATACTTTGATTCCCTTCTCCACCTACTTTTGCTGTGCTCTTCCTTCACTTTGCAACATAAATGCCAGTTCCTAGGAAACCAGCATCTTGGATTTCCAAGTAAGGCTGCTGCCCTCAAGGAGGACTCCCTTGGCACTCGATATTTCCTCCCTACATTCACCTCCCTATCATACCTTAGCTCCATGAAGGTAGCAGCTGTGGTCTGGTTCATTCTCAGCTGTATGCTCAGCCCTTGGTGTTATGCCTGCCACAGAGACAGCCCTCAATAACAATCTGTGCATGAATTGGTTGCTGGGAGAACCGTGGAGAAGGAGCAGCCATGCTTGCAAGGAAAGCTAGGGAAGATTTTGCAGAGGAGGTGGTGTCTGAGTAGACCCTTAAAGGACAGACAAGAAGATCCCATCTAAGACACTCTTGAGAATTCAGAGACACAGGTGGGGCACTTTGGGAGGGTGAGGAGTCTGGGATTTCAAGTCAGGTGATCCTACTAACTGTGGGACTGAGGGCAAAGTCCTGGCTAGAAGGGCTAGTGTGAAGATCGGAAAGGGTAATTACAGAGTACCAGCCACTACTTTTAATAAGACAAAACAGTTATTATTTTCTGTAGATCTGAGCATCACCAAACGCCTTACATTGTTGTAAGGATTGCATTTTCTGAGCAATAATGAAAACCCTAAATAAAGTTGTTATTAATAATACTGTTATTATTAATTATGATAATCAGAACTTGAAGCCCACAGTGAAGTGCTCCTTCTCTCAACAACTGGGCAATCATCCTTTTCCTTTGAGTGTTAAAGTGAAACATGCAAAGTTACTAGAAATATATAGAATAGTTCTCAGACCAGCTCCATTGAAATGTAACTTGGTTGAATATATTTACATATTAAAAAAAGCGTATGCCAATCAGAAAATTAAGGGGCAGGAAAAGCAGTCACAGAGGCAAACAGGTTTGACTTTGTCTGTGCAGGAAGGAGGGAGGAGGTCAGTTCAGCCAGCAGAAGTGATGGCTTTCTGTTTCTGAGGCCAGCCCTAGGATGCAGAGATGCTCTGAGGATGCCAGCAATTTCCTCTCTGCTCCCTGATGTCACCTTAAAGGACCTGCCTAACCCACAGCACTCAATGAGACAGATTTTTATAGCAAAAGCTCCAGCTCCTGGCTCCTCCATCCTGACCGTAACTGACAGAGTGAAGAGCAAACACTAGACTGGAGCTGAGGTTATCAGTTTCAATCTGTTCAGACGTTTGCATCAGGGATAGGAAGACTGACATATTTGGCTATGGGGGGAACAAGGCTGGAACGTTGGAACATCATGGAACAGAAGCCATCATCTTGGGATGGCTTTGTTGAAGCCTTGTACACACAGAGATGTAAGCAAAGTCATGTCTGCAAGAAGAGAACAGTAAATAAGATACTTACAGAAAAGAAGAGATAAGAGGAGGAGAGGAGAGAGAGTGAGAGAGAAAGGAAGGAGGAGAGTGAGAATGCCATCTACTAAATTTTTGGTTCCATGAAGCCTCACTCTGCTTCTCAATAGCTTTCCTTTTTCATGTGAGCCTTGATGAATAGAGCTATGTTCCACACAACCAAACCGTTTCTAACTAAGATGGGATTTGAGCTGAGAGCCTCAATGATTTCAAGTTTTCCTGGAAAGATCTTCCCAGTGTGAGTGAAATGAATGGATCATGCTGCATCAGCCAGACACGGTCAGACTGGGACTCGAGCCAGGTCTGCTTCTTAGATTCGTGGCCTGCCACCATGAAAGCTGGGACCTTGTTGTATGATAATGTGGCTTCCACACATGGGTGGCGTAAAGCAATGTCAATTTATTATCTTGCTATCCTTCAGTTTGGAAGTTCAACATTGGTCTCACTGGGATGAAATGAAGTCATCATCAGGGCCGATTCCTTTGGTAGCTCTCAGGAAGAATCCATTTCCTTGTGCATTTCCAGCTTCTGGAGGCTGCCAACATTCCTTATCTTGTGGCTCCTTCCTCCACCTTCAAAGTGAATGATGTGGCATCTTTCTGATTCTGCTTCCAATGTCACAGCTTTCTCCAACTCGCTCTTCTTACTCCCTCTGCCCCATGTGAATACACTGAGTCCACTGGGCTAAATCAGGATCATTTTCTCATCTCAAGGTTAGCTGATTAGCAACTGATATCATTTGGCTGGATCCCCACCCAAATCTCATCTTGAATTCCCACATGTGGTGGGGGGAACCTGGTGGGAGGTAATTGAATCATGGGGGCAGGTCTTTCCCATGTTTTTCTCATGATAGTGAATAAGTCTCATGAGATCTGATGGTTTTAGAAGGGGCAGTTTCCCTGCACAAGCTCTCTCTTTGCCTACTGCCATCCATGTGAGATGTGACTTGCTCCTCCTTGTCTTCCAGCATGATTGTGAAGCCTCCCCAGCCACGTGGAACTGTGAGTCCATTAAATCACTTTTTCTTCCCAATCTCAGGTGTGTCTTTATCAACAGCATGAAAACAGACTAATGCAGCAACCTTAATTCCTCTTTTTCATATAACCTAACAATTTGCAGGGCCCAGGAATGAGGGCATGGGCATCTTGGTGGGTAGGGAGCATTATTCTACCTACTCTATGTAGGGTGAAAAGAACAAAATACCAACGTAGAGATTCTTTTAAAATATTCATTTTGGCTTAGGAAACTTTGGTGCTCAACTAGTGATCTTCTGAACCCATGCTTTAATGAAAAATAGCATGGACTTTCCATTCCTTTAGGCCTGAGTTCGATCCTACCAAGTCTATAACTTCAGTATATGTGTTTAACTTCTCTGTACTTCTACTTCCTCCTCCATAAAATGCAGACAATGATAGTACTGTTTGGGGAGCTAGATAAAATCAAATATGCTTAAAAAAAAAAAACATTATAAATGCCTGTGTTTTTTGCCTTCCTTACTTTCCTTTTCCTTTCCTTCCAAATCTTGACAGCCTGGAACCATGAACTGCATATACCAAGAATGCTCCTCAGTGACAGCAGACCCATGCTGTCTTGGCCACGCTATGTCTCAGTTGCAGAAGTGACCTGGTGCTAGAAATCTGAAACTAGCATTCTACTGGGATGACAATCCATAATCTCCTCATGCTCCTTCTGCCCCATATTTCAGGTCTTGTTATCTCTGGGAGTGAGAGTCATCCAAGGGTTTCTTTTTGTCTTTCTTTTCTCACAGCATAAAATGACAAGGACCAGGAAGCCAAGGACAGGATATTTTTGGGACTGCTAAGTAGGAGCTACCAGGACTGTGATCTCGGGGGTCTGTCTGACTGATGGGAGTTATTGAAGAATTCCCAATGGACTGCATCCAGGTCATGGCTACAGCAAGCTTTTCCCAATCCTTTTGAGCAACTTGCATTCCTTTTTTGTCTTTTTTTTTTTACTTTAAGTTCTGGGATACATGTGAAGAATGTGCAG
>NW_022295601.1:0-1951 GCF_002776525.5 Piliocolobus tephrosceles
AAAATACAAAATAAACAATTACCCCCTCTGAAGAAAATACTAATTTGAACATGTGTTAGGAAAAAAGATTAATATTCGAAGAAAATACTTTATAGAGGAGGACTTTTTTTTTGAAATAAAATCCATTGTAAAGGGATTTCTTCTTTAGACTACCATGGAGCAACAGAGATTAAAAAATACCCACCTTTATGAAATCAAACATTATCGAAAATACACAAGACAATGGTTTTCAAGGTAGTGGACATCAAAATATGGATGACAGTGATCCCTGCAAGGTGGGAAACAAATGAAGTGAGCCTTATGATTACCTAACTTAGCACCTGAGAAGTTCTTAGACCATGACACATGATGAGGCACCCAGGTGGAGCCTGGTGGTCGCCATAAGATGAAGAGATAAAGCTGAGAGCCCAGGAAGGCCAAGGTGACAAGAGTAAGCAGGGCAGAGTAACAGAGAGGAGAGAGCTACACGTAGAATTCTGGAGAAATGTACAGAGTCACCGCAAGTCTTAAGGCAAAGACTTACAGGTGCAGTTGTGAAGAAACTAAGGGAGAGGAAATAACCATCTAAAAGAATTAGAAAAAAATCTAGTGCTGACATAAAGTTATGAATAATTCTGCTTTTATTAGCCACAATAAAATATCTCATAAATAAAAGAAGCATTGGATAAAGTAGTCATAAGGTTTCTGCCTTAGTATTGAGTGAAAAATTAGTTTTAGGCAACATGCTGCTCTGGTTCCACCTAACAAATTTTAGCAGCAAGATAAAGAAGACCAAACTGTTACCCAGCAATTGACTATATAATAGAATAGAGCTCAAAATTATGAAACGCAAAATGTCCAGAAGTCAATAAAAGTTCAAAATGCCTGACATCCAGTCACAAAGTATGAGTCGAAATGAGAAAAACCCAGAATCCTAAAAACAACAACAGCGACAACAAATGACTTGAACAAGTTCAGTGTGATGAGGACATGAGTTTCTTAAGACTTATATATCAGGCACTCGTGGATGACAACAGGACAACTGTAGAGGTTTGTGCTGCCTCTTATCTCTAAGCTACTTTTAAGCTGATTTTTTGACTCTTTGCCTACTATGTTTATAGAATGAGACTTTTTTTTTGGCAGGTTTCTCAGATACTTTTTGGGATCTGAACAATTCTTTCTTTATTTATTTTGAGACAAGAGTCTCACTCTGTTGCCCAGGCTGGAGTACAGTGGCGCGATCTTGGCCCACTGCAAGCTCCACCTCTTGGGTTCACGCCATTCTCCTGCCTTAGGCTCCCGAGTAGCTGGGACTACAGGCGCCCACCACCACTCCCGGCTTTTTGTATTTTTAGTAGAGACAGGCCTTTCACTGTGTTAGCCAGGATGGTCTCCATCTGACCTTGTGATCTGCCCAACTCAGCCTCCCAAAGTGCTGCGATTACAGGGGTGAGCCACCGTGCTCAGCCAGATCTGAACAATTCTAGAGTTAAAATCTAAATTACCTGAACTTTTAAAAAGTAGATATTACATAAGAAAAGTTTTGGTAACTTGAATACATAGCAATAGAAAATATCCAAAATACAAAAAGGAAAAAGACTGGAAAAAAATAGTGAACACAACTTCTGGAGCCAATGAAAAACTTGTAGCTGGTAAATATGTAATTAAAGTCCAAGGAGAAAAGGGGACAGAATAATATTTAAAGAAAACCAGTCAACCTTTCTTCAAATTTGATGAAGGCTTTGAATCTACAGATCCAAGAATGCCAATTAACCCAATGCACATGAAATATGAAGATACTTCTCCATAGTGCATTATAATCTAGAGAAGAGACAAATACAACATGCAGAAAAATGCAAATTAAGGACGGAGAAAGAAAGTTTATTTTTGGACACAATTCAAAAAACAGGCAGAAAACAGTACAGCAATATCTTTAAAGAAAGTATTCAAATGTCAACCTAAAATTCTTTAA
>NW_022295602.1:0-2309 GCF_002776525.5 Piliocolobus tephrosceles
GTAATTTTTCCCTCCTCTGATACCATACCACAATGAGCTGAATGCCTACAAAGCAGTTATATACAAATCAGCCTAAACTTGAATCAGAAAAATTTTCCTGATATTTTCATTTAAACCTAAGAATAAATTATATACATAAATCATATGGTTTTATGTATGACATATATATTCATATATATGTCACATATATAATCTTATATATTTAATATATCTATATAATATTACAGTGACATGAGAAATATGAGGTAGTCAACATCAGTTATATTGCAAATAGCTATTGCTATCCTTGACATAGTCCCAATTTTATAAATTTTACTAAAAATAATTCACTTTTTAATCGCTTTTTGTTGTTATCAAGCATGATTTTATCAAATTCTTACATGAGGCTCAAATTGAAGATACAAAATTCTGATAAATACAGCAGCACTTGCCACATGTAAGCTGCCTTTTAGGCCACTGATCTTATTTTACTTTATGTTATGTCTGTTCATAGAGCACTGCCATCCCACACAGCGTCATTGTCTCTAAGACTTGTTTCTACCTTTATACTCTCTAATGACCTCATCTGAGACAGTGGAGATTAGGCCACAAAGCAGACTAAGAAGATGCCCCAGAATACAGTGACGCTACTCATCGCCAAAACATATACAACAGAGAAAATTATCTCACAGATCATCAAAAACATGGTAATCTGTTTCCTGGGGAAATTGAAACCTAAGTAGAAACCCTTACAACTTCGAAAATGCGAGTCTGTGATCTATATCCTTGCTCTCCTACTCCTCACCATTTCTACCCCCATTAACATGGGAGTTGAAAAAGTTCAACACCTACCCATTAACACCTTGAAAATATTTTGCTTTCTTCCTCATTCTTCCTGTTCTCCAAACATTATAGTAAGAAATTACTGTCTTAGGAAAGCTCTTGAATTTAATCTGCTATGAAAAGATTTGATTACTTTTTTCTTTGCAATTTCTTCTGTTGATATGCCTTTGGGAGAGTTTAATAAATATTACTTTCTTATTCTTTGCTTTAAATTGATCTCTGGGAAATATTTAGGAGATTATATGTATTCTTCACAGTTTTTCACTTTGGTTCCCTAATACAAAGTGACAATGGATTTTTAGCTGACAATTCTATTTTTTAACAATTTTGAAAGTTTTCTTGCTGTTGTATCCATTCTTATTTTATTAGTTTAATTAAACTAAAACATTTATCCCGATTACACATTTCATTTACCTTCCTTAACACAAACTATTAATTAGAAAATAAAGTACAGAATACAATTTTTTCATATGGAACTTTTCAAATAAGTGTCCCAATCAAGTAAATATATACATTTACAGAGAATTGACATAGTAAGGTTATACTTACTGTTATATCCCTAGCTAGTCATGCAACATGAGAAAAACCCCCAGACTTCCTGGTCCTTTGATCTTTTCATTGATAAATACAGAGGATGAGATAAGATTATTCTGAAGCTTCCTCTACATGTATAATGACCTATTATTCTAAAGCATAGTCAGTGTAGCTTCTTAGACACTCATATTTTATTCTACATTTAGCTGGGTATTCTTTGAAAATTTTTACAATAGCAAATAAGTTACTGAGTTATACAGTAACTTTTTTTTTTTTTTATCTATATGTGAGATCGACTTTTGCAATCTTGAAGACAGGACTTAAACGTAGAACCTAGAGTTGTAAAAAAGAAAATCACAAATTCTTCATATACGGCACAGTGAATTCTACTTAGTTCCTGGCCTCATACACTTTACTGTAGATAGAATAATATACAATTATGATTGATTGAGAGTACACACTGAATCCTGGCTGAAAGTGTCTGATCCTTATAGGGCATCATTTTGTAGCTGATGTCTCAGCTATACCATCTTTAGGTTATTCCAACATCATATGAAGTCATTTGCTTCCAGATAGTGTCAGAACATGATACAACTTTCTTGCTCTAGAGTAGGTCCATTGGTTATGTGGGATCCTGTGTAAGGGATCACATATTCTGTGAGCTCTAGGATAGTAGTGCTGATTTAGGTCTTGTGGATGGGTAAGGGAAATTCATATCAAGAATATATTTGTATTATATTCCAGCCAGGCACAGTGGCCCATGTCTGTAATCCCAGCACTTTGGGAGGCTGAGACAAGCAGATTGCTTGAGGCCAGGAGTTCCAGACCAGCCTGGGCAGCATAGTGAAATCCTATCTCTACTAAAAATGCGAACATTAGCCAGGGGTGGTGTCATACTCCTGTAACCTCAGATACTTGGGAGGCTGAGGCATGAGAATCACTTGGGCCCTGGA
>NW_022295603.1:0-1298 GCF_002776525.5 Piliocolobus tephrosceles
AAAATGGAACGGAATGGAATATGGAATCGAATAGAATATGGAATCTAATGGAATATGGAAAGGAATGGAATGGAAAGAAATGTGGAGGGGAACGGAATATGGATTGCAATGGAATACGGAATGGAATGGAATATTGAATGGAATGGAACAGAATTAAATGTAACGGAATGGAATATGGAATGGAATGGAATGGAATGGAAGGCAATGGAATTTAATATGGAATGTAATGGAATATGGTATGGAATGGAATATGGAATGGAATGGAACATGGGATGGAATTTAATTGAATGAAATGTAATATGAAATGGAATGCAATGTGAAATGGAATGGAATCGACAATGGAATGTAATGGAATATGGAATGGAATGGAATATGGAATGGAATGAAATATGGAATGTAATGGAATATGGAATGGAATACGGAATGCAATGCAATGGAATATGGAATGGAATAGAATGGAATATGAAATGGAATGGAATATGGAATGGAATGGAATATGGAATTTAATGAAACATGGAATGCAAAGGAATGGAATACGGAATGGAAGAGAATGGAATGGAATGGAATAAAATGGAATATGGAAAGGAATGGAATGCAAGGGTATAGAATATGGAATGGAATGGAATGGAGCAAGAATGCAATGCAATGGAATTAAATGCAGTGAAATATGGAATGGAATATGTAATGGAATGGAATGAAATGTAATGGAATGGAATATGTGATGGAATGGAATGAAATATGGAATGGAATGTAATATGAAATGGAATGGTTTGGAATGGAATATGGAATGAAATGGAATATGTAATTGAATGGAATAGAGCGGAACAGAATGGAATGGAACAGAAAGGAATATAGAATGGAATGGAATGATTGGAATATGGAATGGAATGGAATGTGGAATGGAATGGAATATGGTATGGAAAACAATAAGGCAGAGAAAGGAATGGAACGTAATGAAATGAAAAAGAAAGGAATATAAAATGGAATGGAATGGAATGGAATGAAATGGAGAAACCAAAAAAATGAATGGATTATGGAATGGAATGGAATGGAATATGGAATGCAAGATAATAGATTCTGGAATGGAATGGAATATGAAATTGAATAGATTGGAAAGGAATGGAATGAAATGGAATGGAATATGGAATGGAATGGAATGGAATGGAGTCAAATGCAATGGAATGGAATATGGAATGAAATGAAATGAAATATGGAATGAAATGGAATATGGAATGGAATGGAATAGAGTGAAATTTGGAATGGAATAGAATAGAATGCAGTATGAAATGGAATGGAAT
>NW_022295604.1:0-1232 GCF_002776525.5 Piliocolobus tephrosceles
ATGCAAATGAAAACCACAATGAGATACCATCTCACACCAGTTAGAATGGTGATCATTAAAACTGCAGGAAACAACAGGTGCTAGAGAGGCTGTGGAGAAATAGGAACACTTTTACACTGTTGGTGGGACTGTAAACTAGTTCAACCGTTGTGGAAGACAGTATGGTGATTCCTCAAGGATCTAGAACTAGAAATACCATTTGACTCAGCCATCCCATTACTGGGTATATATACCCAAGGGATTATGAATCATGCTGCTATAAAAACACATGCACATGTATGTTCATTGTGACACTATTCACAATAGCAAAGACTTGGAACCAACCCAAATGTCCATCAATGATAGACCCGATTAAGAAAAAGTGGTACATATACACTATGGAATACTATGCAGCCATAAAAAATGATGAGTTCATGTCCTTTGTAGGGACATGGATGAAGCTGGAAACCATCATTCTCAGCAAACTATCACAAGGCCCAAAAAAGCCAAACACGGCGTGTTCTCACTCATAGATGGGAATTGAACAATGAGAACACTTGGACACAGGAAGGGGAACATCACATACCGGGACCTGTCTTGGGGTGGAGGAAGCGGGGAGGGATAGCACTAGGAGATACAGCTAATGTAAATGATGAGTTAATAGGTGCAGCACACCAACATTGCACATGTATACATATGTAACCTTCATGTTGTGCACATGTACCCTAGAAGTTAAAGTATAAAAAAAAAAAAAAAGATTTTACTACCCTACAGGATTTTAGACTTGCATGGGGCCTGTAGCCCCTTGGTTTTGGCCAATTTCTCCCTTTTGGAACAGCTGTACCCCTACTGTATCTAGGAAGTAACTAACTTGCTTTTGATTTCACAGGGTCATAGGTGGAAAGGACTTGCCTTATTTTAGACTATGGACATGGACTTTTGAGTTAATGCTGAAATGAGTTAAGACTTTGGGAAAATGTGGAGAGGCATGATTTGTTTTGAAATGTAAGGACATGAGATTTGGGAGGGGCCAGGGGATGAACGGTATGATTTGGCTGTGTTGCCATCCAGTTCTCGTCTTAAACTTTAGCTCTTATAATTTCCCTGTGACATGGGAGGGACACAGTGGGAGGTAATTGAATCATGGGGGGCAGGTCTTTCTCATGCTGTTCTCATGGTGTGAATAAATCTCATGAGAGCTGATGGTTTTTTTTTTTTTTTTATACTTTAAGTTCTAGGGTACATGTGCATAA
>NW_022295605.1:0-1039 GCF_002776525.5 Piliocolobus tephrosceles
TAGAAAATAAAGCAGTTTAATGGACTTACAGTTCTTCATGGCTGGTGAGGGTGCTCACAATCATGGTGGAAGGCAAGGAGGAGCAAGTCACATCTTACATGGATGGCAGCAGGAAAAACCAGAGAATGAGCAGAAAAACTGTTTTTAAAACTGTGTGATCTCATGAGACTCATTCACTACAATAAGAACAGTGTAGGAAACATCCACCCCAAAATTCAATTATCTCCCACATGGGAATTGTGGGAGTTACAATTCAAGATGAAGTTTGGGTGGGGACAAACACAAATCATGTCATTAATAAATTATATATATATATATAAAGTAACTTATATTTGGTCATCATACTTTAAATGACAGTGTAACAGGTCAGTTGTAAAAAAAACTGTGTTCACTGGGATATTTTATATAAAAAAAATTGACCTGAATACATTAAAGATTTAAGGATAAAATAACAACAAATAACTTATTATTCATTATAATTTATTTATTTCCTTATTAACTGCCAGGCAATGTAAGCAATAACTTAAAAATGAATGGGATATGGCTGATGACTTACTCCGAGGAAATTTAGTGTTAAATTAACTTATTACAAAATAAAGACTAAAATCCAATTTTCACATGAGAAAGAGGAAAAAGGAAGAACCACATAAGCACAAGATATAACAACATGATTGATATTTAAAACCCAAATAAACGTATTTTTTTAAAAAGAGACTACCAAGAAAAAATTATTGACATAAGTGAAAGCTGGTTATTTGTAAAAAAGCAATATTACTAAAATGCAGAAAAGTGCTTATTTCTGTTGAAAAATAAAATGATGAAATAAACAACAGCAAAACATAAAAATAGTCATATTTTTTGATACGTATGTGATCACATAATTAAAAGAATGTACAAATTTACATCATGTATTTGAAACTCTAAACTTAACATATGATTCCCTGGTGAAATGTTATTTAACAATACTGATTTAAAAGAAGTAATAAAGAAAGAACAAAGAATAAACTTTAAAGGTGGTCAAATGCTGTTGTGATAGGCA
>NW_022295606.1:0-3086 GCF_002776525.5 Piliocolobus tephrosceles
GTGAGATCTATGTATTCTTGGGTATTTCCTACCTAAGCATTGAGGCTAGAAAACAGGAAGAATCTAATTGCTAAGATATAACAGAACACCTCATTTATTTGCTGTTTATGGACATATCTAGGCTTATAATGTGGCAAAAGTCACAACAAGAGGAGGGTGGAATGACCTAAGACAAAAGTAATCTTTGCATCTCACAATTAATACCAGCTCTTAAGAATTTGCTGGAAAAAAATACTATTTATTTAATTGATGTCTTTTCCCAATAGTTCATAATGAATTCATAACAAGTAGGTAAAGTTAATCCTAGAAGCAAAAAATAGAAGCTTAACTTGTTTCTTTCTTTCACCTGGTTAAATGATAGACCCCAAACACTTCAGTCCAGTCATATAGGGGACATTAACGCTCAGGTCCCAGTGCAGAAATAAGGTAGCAGAACTGTGAAGAGAATGAAATTAATCTAGAACTTAAGTATCGAGGCACCACATTGCTTCTAATTGCACTTAACATTATCGCCAAACTCCTGGTCTATAAATTGAAACATCACTTGTGAAACGTTTGCTTTATGCTTAATCATTTGGAGTCTCACAGACCAAAGACAATGTCCATCTAGAACTCATTTGCAGGTAAAAAAAAAAAAAAAAAAAAAAAAAGAAAAATATTAGGTTTGTGTATTTTGCTTCATGCTGGAAGAGAAAATGAAATCTGGGGAAGCACAGAATAGCTAAGTAAGGGAGATCTGGGAAAGAAATCTCACCAGGTCTGAGCCATATTGGGTAATTCTAAAAAGGTAATAGGGAAGCATTTTTCTTTCTTTCTTTTCTTGTGGTAGAGGTGGAGGTCTCACTATGTTGCTGGTCTGAAGCTCCTGACCTCAGTGGATCCTACTGCCTCAGCCTCCCTAAGTGCTGGGATTACAGGTGTGAGCCACCACACCAGGCCCAAGAGGCGTATTCTAAAATTTTTTGGTATCCAACCACTTTGAAAATGTTGGGTTGATGCAGCTGTTTCCATTCTAGAAATGGACCTGGAATCATGTACTTTTCACCCATGAAGAGTCCTTTGTGTAAAACTTGAAAAGGCAAGGTCCCAAATTCCCCATATGGGTGTTTCTTCCAGTAGAGGAATTACTCTAATGACTTCTTAGCAAAACTTACATAATCAGGGCAGGGCATCAAAATACTCCAAAACACAAAGTTTAGCTCCATTTCTGACGGACCTGTCTCCACTGCTATCAGTCTCACCAACAGCGTCACATCAAGTCAGAGGAACGGTTTGTTCATTTAAGAAGGATCTTCATGGCTGGGTGCGGTGGCTCATGCCTGTAATCCTATCACTTTGGGAGGCCAAGGTGGGTGGATCACGAGGTCAGGAGTTTGTGACCAGTTTGGTCAACATACTGAAACCCCGTCTGTACTAAAAATCCAAAAATTAGCCATGCTTGGGGGCACGTGCCTGTGGTCCCAGCTACTCAGGAGGCTGAGGCAGGAGAACTGCTTGAACCCCGGAGGTGGAAGTTGTGGTGAGCCAAGATCGCATCACTGCACTCCAGCCTGGGCAACAGAATAAGACTCCATCTCAAAAAAAAAAGATATTCATCTTCCTGCCAATTTACAAAAAAAAAAAAAGAAAAAGTACCTGTTAACCAGAGGCAATGAAAAGCACCTCCTAGGCTGCTGTAGTAAGTGGATCGGTAACTGATGGGAGGTTCCAACCCCCGAGACCTGTGACTATGTCATGCAGCAAAAGGGCTTTGCCACAGGCCTTAGAAGAAGTATCCTGGGCTATCCAGCGAGGTCCAATCTAATCCCATGAGCATCTAAGAGCATAGAACTGGCCAGGCGAGGTGGCTCACCCCTGTAATCTCCGCACTTTGAGAGGCTAAGGCAGGCGGATCATGAGATCAAGAGATGGAGACTACCCTGGCTAAAATGGGGAAACCCCATCTCTACTAAAAATACAAAAATTAGTTGGGCATCGTTGCGGGCACCTGTAGTCTCAGCTACTCAGGAGGCTGAAGCAGGAGAATCACGAACCCGGGAGGTAGAGGTTGCAGCGAGCTCAGATCACGCCACTGCACTCCAGCCTGGCCAACAGTGCGAAGACTCCATCTCAAAACAATATTTTAAAATAGGGCATAGAATTTTCTCCGAGTGGAAGAAGAGAAATGCACACAGGGGAACTGGAGAGCCTGACCAGGTCCCTGGCCCAGCTAGTCCTGAGCTGATGGGACCACGTGCAAAGACCAGATAGAGGCCTCAGGAGCTGAGGGCAGCCCCCAACAGATGGCCAGCAAGGGAACAGACACCTCAGTCCTGCAACCACAAGGAACTAGATTTGGCCAAAAGCGCTTGGAAACAATTCTCCAATGAGGAATGCAGCCCAGACCACATGGTGATTTTTGCCCAGTGACACCCACGTCAGACTTCTGCCCTACAGAACTGTGAGATGATACAATTTCAATTGTTTTAAGCCACGAAATATGTGGAAATGTGGTAAATCAGCAACAGAAATGAATACAGTGATTTACGTGGAAACCCCTAGAAGAATGCCTGGCACGGGGTTGTCACCTGACAAGCGTTTCCCGATTTCCTTACATCGCAAGGCAGGGCTGGCCACGCTCCATCCAAAAGAGATGATAGACTTGCTCTGACAAAACATTCAGTGAATTATAAATGGCCCAGAACACCTACAAATTTCAGGTTTCAGGTAAGTGATCGCCTTTCCTTTCACTTAGAAACCTCCCAATGCTCATCTTACCGGTAAACTCTGAGGACCAGGCAGGAGACTAAACACCAGACAAACCCAGCCCCAGATGCCCCGAGGGAGCCCATCCCAGCACTCACTCCGCTGCACTGAAATGATGTCCAGGTCAGTTTATCCCACTAGACCAAGAACTCCAGCTCTCCATGTGTGAGTCACCAGTGCTGCCTCTGCATCTCTGCTTCTACGACGGTGCTTCTGCACTTCACAGGAAATCTGTGTCAATGTTTGTCAACACTATATATGACAGTATAACTTAATATCTGCACAGAAAATATAAATTCTCTGAGGACCAGGGCCGGGTTTATTAGCGTTTAAAAAAAAAA
>NW_022295607.1:0-1048 GCF_002776525.5 Piliocolobus tephrosceles
GCCTGGCTAATTTTTTGTATTTTTAGTAGAGACGGAGTTTCACCGTGTTCTCCATCTCCTGACCTTGTGATCCGCCTGCCTCGGCCTCCCAAAGTGCTGGAATTACAGGCGTGAGCCACCGCGCCCCGTCGACTCAATTATTTTCACATAAATCCTTCATGATTTCAACAAAGACTTGTTTTACAATTTAATTCATTGTTGACTGTAAAACCCAGTCCATTTTGCTTAGGTTACTGCAGTGCTTGCAGTCAGCTGTGAAGATAGTGGCAGGCTATGCACTAATCATTCAAATACATACTTCAGTGAAATTCTTAGGAAGTTCTGTTAAAATTGCTAAATACCCATGGAATCAAAACAAATCACTTGACACCTAGCCATCTGAAATTTTCAGACTCATAGTTTTGAAACATGTTGATAGAATGAATCTTTGTTATGGACACAGAGATAGTTTTTCTATTTCAGCTCCAAAAATGTGGTAAACTATATATATCTAGTCACCAATATAATGTCTCCAACTAATACCAGTTTTCACCAATAATTTTTCATTAATCCTGATAAGAGCAAAGATATTTTTAACAATGTATTCTCATTAGATCTTACGATTGGCAACACTGGAGTAGGTATACTTAGAGAAATAAAGTATCAATATAATTCAATTATAAAATAGGATAATATTTTTATAAGGTAGCTGGACCTCATTATTTGCATGGCTCTATAGTCACTCAGATCCTGCAAATTCTATGATTAATGATTCAATTAAATATCTTCTTGGCCTGCTGCTTAGCTCAATACAAAAAAAAAAGAAGAAGAAAAAACCTCTTATTTTGTAAGATATCTTTAAGTAGTGTCTACGTTTACCTTAGTGAAAGTATTGAGAACTCTGTTTTGCTCATAATTTACTTTAAAAAAAATAGTCTGGTTTTGGACTTAGGAATTTATAGTCTAATACATATATTATGAAATATGCAAAATATATGAATATTTATATAAAGAAACTATCGTTATTAATAAATAATTTGCATATGTTATGAATAAAAATATCTGAATA
>NW_022295608.1:0-1287 GCF_002776525.5 Piliocolobus tephrosceles
CAGTGTTCTTTTCATTGAGCAGTTTGATAACACTTTTTGTGTGCAATCTGCTATAGGATATTTGGAAGTGCATTGAAGCCTATGGTGACAAAGGAAATATCCTCAGATAAATATGAAAAAGAAGATTCCTAGAAACTGCTTTTTGTTTTGTCAAATCATCTCATGGAGTTACACTGATCTTTTCACTGAACAGTTTGCTAACACTGGTTTCTTGGAATCTGCAATGGCTTATTTCAGAGTGCATTGAAGCTTATTGTGAAAAGGAAATATCCTCAGACAAAAAGTAAAAAGAAGCTTTCTGAGAAACTGCTTTGTGATGTGTGAATTCATGTCAGAGAGCCACACTGTTCTTTTCATTGAGCAGTTTGCTAACACTGTTTACTTGGAATCTGCAATGGGATATTTCGGAGTGCATTGAAGCTTATGGTAACAAAGGAAATATCCTCATATAATAACTAGAAAGTAGTTTTCTCAGAAACCGTTTTGTTAATTCATCTCACAGAGTTACCGAATTCTCTTCAAGGAACAGTTTGGTAGCACTGTTTTTGGGGAATCTGAGAAGGGATACTTTGGTTCACATTGAAGCCTATTGTGTCTAAGGAAATATCTTCGGATAAAAAATGAAAGGAAGCTTTCTGAGAAAGTTATTTGTGATGTGTGAATTTATCTCACGGAGAGAGACATTTCCTTTCATCGAGCAGTTTGATAACACTGTTTTCATGGAATGTGCAAAGGGATATTGGGGAGTGCATTGATGCCTATGGTGACAAGGGAAATATCTTCATGGAAAAACTAAAAAGAATCTTTCTGAGAATCTGCTTTCTGACGTGTGAATTCAACTCAGAGAATTACACTGTTTCATTCATCTAACAGAGTTACAATGTTCTTTTCAATGAGCAGTTGGCTCACACTACTTTCTTGGAATCTGCAATGGTATATTTTAGAGTGCATATCGCAAGAACAGAAACCCAAACACCACATGTTCTCACTCATAGGTGGGAAATGAAAACGAGGTCACTTGGACTCGGGAAGGTGAACATCACACACCAAGGCCTATGATGGGGCCTTGCCATCATATGATTGGGGAGAGGGGAGGGATTGCATTTGGAGTTATACCTGATCTAAATGACGAGTTGATGGGTGTTGATGAGTTGATGGGTACAGCACACCAACATGGCACAAGTATACATATGTAACAAACCTGCACATTGTGCACGTGTACCCTAGAACTTAAAGTATAATAATAATAATAATAATAATAATAATAATAATAATAATAATAATAAT
>NW_022295609.1:0-1025 GCF_002776525.5 Piliocolobus tephrosceles
TTTCCTTGAGCAGTGGTTTGTAGTTCTCCTTGAAGAGATCCTTCACAACCTTTGTAAGTTTTATTCCTAGGTATTTAATTCTCTTTGTTGCAATTGTGAATTGGAGTGCACTCATGATTTGGCTCTCTGTCTGTTTTTGGTGTATAGGAATGCTTGTGATTTTTGCACATTGATTTTGTATCCTGAGACTTTGCTGAAGTTATTTATCAGTCTAAGGAGATTTTGGGCTGAGATGATGGGTTTATATATATATACAATCATGTCATCTGCAAACAGACAATTTGACTTCCTCTTTTCCTATCTGAGTACCCTTTCTTTCTCTTGCCTGATTGCCTTGGCCAGAACTTCCAATACTATGTTGAATCAGAGTGGTGAGAGAAGGCATCCTTGTCTTGTGCTGGTTTTCAAAAGGAATGCTTCATTTCTGCCCATTCTGTATGATAGTGGCTGAGAGTTTGTCATAAATAGCTCTTAATATTTTGAGATACGTTCCATAAATACCTAGTTTATTGAGAGTTTTTAGCATGAAGACTTGCTGAGGTTTGTAAAAGGCCTTTTCTGCATCTATTTAGATGATCATGTTTTTTGTCATTGGTTCAGTTTATGTGACAGAGTACATTTATTGATTTGCATATGTTGAACCAGCCTTGCATCCCATGGATGAAGCCAACTTGATTGTGGTGGTTAAGCTTTTTGATGTGCTGCTGGATTCGGTTTGCCAGTATTTTGCTGAGGATTTTTGCATTGATGTTCAGGGATATTGGTCTGAAATTTTCCTTTTTTTGTCTTGTCTCTGCCAGGCTTTTGTATCAGGATGATGCTAGCCTCATTAAAATGAGTTAGGGAGGATTCCCTCTTTTTCTACTGTTCAGAATCATTTCAGAAGGAATAGTACCAGCTCCTCTTCGTACGTCTGGTAGAAATCGTCTGTGAATCTGTCTGGTCCCAGACTTTTTTGGTTGGTAGGCTATTAATTAGTGCCTCAATTTCAGAACTTGTTATTGGTATATTCATGGATTCAACTT
>NW_022295610.1:0-8356 GCF_002776525.5 Piliocolobus tephrosceles
GCAAATGAAAATAAAAGGAGAAAATGGGGACACAGACCACATATCAACAAGGGAAAGTATTATTTTCTCCCATACAGCTCTGTTTCTTCCCTACCAGCTCCAGACCCCTAGTTTTAATTTTCATTTACTTTTATATATTCTATTTATTCTTTTATTTTATTTTTAAAATTTTTAACGACACAATCTTGCCCTGTTGCCCAGGCTGGAGTGCAGTGGCATGATTATGGCTCGCTGCAGCCTCAACTTCTGGATGCTCAATTGATCCTCTTGCCTCAGCCTCTTGAGTAGTTGAGACCACAGGCATGCATTACCGTGCCCAGCTAATTTTTTTCATTTTTTATAGATACAGAATCTAGCTATATTGCCCAGGCTGGTCTCGAACTCCTATGTTCAAGTGATCCTCTTGCCTCAGTTTTCCAAGGTGTTGGGATTATAGGTGTGAGCTACCACGCCCAGCTACCAGACCCCCTATTTACATCCAATCTCTTTCCCAAACAGAACATTATTCCCTTGCAGTCTTGTTGTTGTTGTTGAGACAGAGTCTCACTCCATCACCCAGGCTGGAGTGCAGTGGTGTGATCTCGGCTCACTGCAACCTCCGCCTCCCGGGTTCAAGTGATTCTTCTGCCTCAGCCTCCTGAGTAACTCCTGAGTAGTGTGCCACCACAACTGGCTAATTTTTGTGTTTTTAGTAGAGATGGGCTTTCACCATGTTGGCCAGGCTGGTCTCAAACTCCTGGCCTCAAGTGGTCTGCTTGCCTTGGCCTCCTAAAGTGCTGGGATTACAGGTGTGAGCCACCACGCCCTTTTTCTTATGAGATAGTTGTAGATTCACCTGCAGTCGTAAGAAATAATAGACAGATCACATGTACCCTTTCTACAGTTACGCCATGGTAACATCTTCCAAAACTATTGTGTAATATTACAGCCAGAATGTTAACATTGATACAGTCAACCAATCTGATTTAGACTTCCCCACTTGTACTTCATTTGTGTGTATTTAGTTCTGTGCAGTTTTGTCACACATGTAGGTTTTGTGTATCTGTCACTATAGTCAAGATACAAAGAGTTCCATCACCACAAGCCTCCCTCTCCTTACCCTTTAATAAACATATACCTCCTTCCCACCGTTTCCCATTCTTAACCCTTGCAGCCACTAATCTATTCTCCATTTCTATAATTTTGTCCTTTCCAAGTTGTTATATCAAATAACATTATATAAAACATGTAGGCTGGGCACTGTGGCTCACGCCTATAATCCCAGCACTTTGGCAGGCCGAGGTGGGCGGATCATGAGGTCAGGAGTTCAAGACCAGCCTGGCCAACATGGTGAAACCCCGTCTCTACTAAAAATACAAATACAAATATTAGCCTGGCATGGTGGCACGTTCCTGTAATCCCAGCTACTCAGGAGGCTGAAGCAGGAGAATTGCTTGAACTGGGACCAGGGAGGCAGAGGTTTCAGTAAGCTAAGGTTGCACCACTGCACTCCAGCCTGGGCTGCAGAGCGAGACTCTGTCTCAAAAAAAAAAAAAAGGATTTTCTCCTGCAGCTGTGGCCCAGGCATGGCGACTCCAGGCTCCGTGACTCTGGAGGCCCCCTTTGAATCATTGAAGCTTTCCGTCATTGAGGGGTTTAGCCCACTGTTTACAGCAATCCAGAGGGTTTCAAGGAAAAGTTCCTTCGCAAGACGCGCGAGAACACGGTGGTACCCATAGGTTGCCTGAGCATGGCGGCCGCGCTCACCAAAAGCCTCTACTGCTTCCACCAGGGCAACAGCCAGTGCTCACAGCTCAAGATGCTCGCCCGGATCGCCGCCCAGGGCTTCACCGTCGCAGCCATCTTGCTGGGTCTGGCTGCCACCACTATGAAGTCTCAACCCTGAGCCCAGGGTCTTGAAACCTCTGCAGAAATCATTCCAAAATCCAGGAGCAACCACTGGCCCTACCATGGGACTTACTCCCTCCTCTCCTTTGAGAGGTCCCTGTGTCGTTGGGGGAGGAAGTGACCCTTTGTGTAACCGTAACTGAAAGATATTTTCAAAAATCCCAGATTTTGTTGTTTGAATGTTATATACTTCTATTTGTGCCACATCTTCCCTCCACTCCCCTGCTTAATAAGCTCTAAAAAAAAAAAAAGTAAAAAATTACATACATACTGTATGTAATCTTTTAGGATTGCTTTTATTAACTAGGCATATTTGTATGGGAAGGGGATTTTTTTTTTTTCTTTTTTGAGAAGGAGTCTCGCTGTGTCACCCAAGCTGAAGTGCAATGGCAAAATGTAGGCTCACTGCAACCTCTGCCACCCGGATTCAAGCAATTCTCCTGCCTCAGTCTCCCAAGTAGCTGGGATTACAGACATGCACCATCACCCCCGGCTAATTTTTTGTATCTTTAGTAGAGACGGGGTTTCACCACGTTGGCCAGGCTGGTCTCGAACTCCTGACCTCATGATCCGCCCACCTCGGCCTGCCAAAGTGCTGGGATTACAGGCATGAGCCCCCGCGCCTGGCCAGGAAGGTTTTTAAGTTACAGAAAAGTACAGAGCATGATATTGCAAACAAATATGTTCCTACCACAGAATCAACACTGACTATTGTTAATATTTTTTTATATTTGCTTCACTTTTTTTAAAAGAGAGACAGGTCTTACTCTGTCACCCAGGCTGGAGTGCAGGTGCAGTGGCACTGTCAAAGCTCACTGCAGCCTCGACCTCCTGGGCTCACATGATTTTCTTGCCTTAGCCTCCCTAGTAGCTGGGACTAGAGGCACAGGCTACCATACCTGGCTAATTGTTTTAAAGTTTTTGTAGAGATGGAGTCTTGCTCTGTGGCCCAGGCTGGTCTTGAATTCCTGGGCTCAAATGATCCTCCCACCTCAGCCTCCCAAAGCACTAGGTTTACAGGCATAAGATACTGTGCCTGGCTCTCTTTATTATTATTATTATTATTATTATTATTATTATATAAAAGAAACAATGTATTATAAAGTTGTAATCCCTTCTAATCCTCGTCCTTACTTCTGTTAGTCATAAGCAGCTACTAGTATGAATATGGTCTCCCTTCCTTCCTTCCTTCCTTCCTTCCTTCCTTCCCTCTTTCTTTCTCTTCCTTCCTTCCCTCCCTCTTTCTCTTCCTTCCTTCCTTCCCTCCCTCTTTCTTTTCCTTCCTTCCTTCCTTCCTTCCTTCCTTCCTTCCTTCCTTCCTTCCTTCTTTTCTTTTTTCGACAGAGTTTTGTTCTTGTTGCCCAGGCTGGAGTGCAATGGCATGATCTCAGCTCACTGCAATCTCCACCTCCCAGGTTCAAGCTATTCTCCTGCCTCAGCCTCCCAAGTATCTGGGATTACAGTCACCCACCACCATGCCCAGCTAATTTTTGGATTTTTAATAGAGACAGGGTTTCACCATGTTGACCAGGCTGATCTCGAACTCCTGACCTCAGGTGATCCACCTGCCTCGGCCTCCCAAAGTGCTGGGATTACAGGCATGAGCCACTGTGTCCCATCTGTCTGTGGTATATTATAATCTATACACTTTGATTTCTATTATTATTATTGGTTTTTTTTTTTTTTTTTTTGAGATGGAGTTTACTTTTTTTGCCCAGGCTGGAGTGCAGTGGTGTGATCTCGGCTCACCCCAACCTACGCCTCCTGGGTTCAAGCAATTCTCCTGCTTCAGCCTTCCGAGTAGATGGGATTATAGGCATGAGCCACCACGGCTGGCTAATTTTGCATTTTTGGTAGACATAGGGTTTCTCCATGTTGATTAGGCTCGAACTCCCAACCTCAGGTGATCTGCCCACCTCAGCCTATGAAAGTGCTGGGATTACAGGTGGGAGCTACTGCACCTGGCCTGATTTCTATTATTTTGCATAATTTTTACAACAAATCTGTAAAACAAGCTTTCCATTTACAGATCAGGAAACTAATAGCCTTGAAATGATTTTCTCAGTGGTAGGTGGTAGTGGTAGGTTAGAACTGGGGAAGCAAGCTTACACTTTGATGTTTACCCACTAGTACTACCTCCTTCAAAGCTGATCACAAATCATGACAGTGAAAGAAGCTTTGAAACTACAGATCTATAACTCCCTTTTATAGGACTGGAAGGGACCTTCATTAAGACCCTTCTATTTACAGAGGAGGAAACTGAAGCCCAGAGATACCAAGATTTGGAGCAAGTCACACCTTGGTGCTTGTGGAAGGACTAAGAACAAATCCGGCTCTGACTCCCTGCCCTTTCTCCATCCCACCTCCTGCTGCCCCAGCCAGGAGGCTAGATCTCAGAATGCAGTCAGAAAAATCCCTTACTGAGAAATATTAAGACTAGACTGCTAAGAAGAAATATTAACAGTTCCATAGAAAATGACAAAAAGTATGCATATATAATTTATGAAAAAAGAGAACAAAGTTTTTTGGAAAGTTTGACTTAACCATTGCCAGGTAAGAACTGCAAATTAAAGGAAAAACCGTTTGAACTCAGTTGACAATGACTTTTTTTTAGCTAATACTCATTGTTTTGAGGTGTGGGCTTTGCTGAATGACTGAAAGACACTTGTAGCTTGTAGAAGTAAAACTATTACACTCTTTCAAGAAAGCAATTGAGTATTGTGTATTTAAAACCTTAAAAATATTTAAGGCTTCGATCTAACAATCTGAATTCTAGGGAAGTTTTCAAAGATAATCAGGTATGTGGTCAAAGAATATTACATGCAACATTATTTATAATATTGAAAAATGGATCATCTTGTTATGTCTCAAGTAGAATAAGGTTTAATAAATCAGTGTAAATTTACGTGATGTGATGTTATGCAACTGTTAAAATCATAGCTTGGAATATGATTTGATAACCTGGGAAAAGGCTTGTGATATGTTAGGTGAAAAGGAGATTTCAAAACTAAATAATCTGATTTTAAAATTATTAGTAGTAGTGCACTGAGAAACAGGTTGGAAAGGAATCAGTTAGAGGCTATCATTTCTGGATACTCAGTCTTGGAACATACCCTGCTCTTAATAAGGTGTACACTTTTATTTGTTGCTTGAATAAGCAAGTGAATAAATGGTGGGATTATGGATAATTTAAATTTTCTTTTCCATAGGTTTTGGAATTTCCCAAATTTTATGAGAATATTTTTATTATCATAAAAATTAACCAGGCAAGGTGCAGTGGCTCACGCCTGTAATCCTAGCACTTTGGGAGGCTGAGGTGGGTGGATTGCCTGAACTCAGGAGTTCAAGACCAGCCTGGGCAACAGAGTCAAACCCCGTCTCCACTAAAATACAAAAAAAATTAGCAAGGCGTGGCAGCATGTGCCTGTAGTCCCAGCTACTCGGGAGGCTGAGGCAGGAGAATTTCTTGAACCTGGGAGGCAGAGGTTGCAGTGAGCCGAGATTGCATCACTGCACACCAACGTGGGAGACAGAACAAGACTCTGTCTCAAAAAAAAAAAAAAGGCCAGGTGCGGTGGCTAATGCCTGAAATCCCAGAACTTTGGGAGGCAGGCGGATCACCTGAGGTTGGGCGTTCAAGACCAGCCTGACCAACATGGACATGGAGAAACCCTGTCTCTATTTAAAAAATACAAAGTTAGACAAGCGTGATGGTGCATGCCTGCATTCCCAGCTACTCGGGAGGTTGAGGCAGGAGAATCGCTTGAACCCAGGAGGTGGAGGTTGCAGTGAGCCGAGATCACACCATTGCATTCCAGCCTGGGCAACAAGAGTGAAACTCCGTCTCAAACAAACAAACAAACAAAATTATGAAAACTTATAGCATGTTGACAGTAACTGAACAAGATAGAAAAAAACTAGTATTTTTGTTCAATATCCTTCATTTTTACCACTCTCTAAAAATTTAGAATACTGAAACTCAACTTTGGCTCATTTCCTTTTCATGGAATGGCTGGCTGGATTCTTTAAAGCTGCCAAAGCTTTTGTCATCTCTGGACTTCAGTTCCCTCCTTTGTAAATAGAAGGAATTTAATTAAGGTTTCTTCTGGCCTTAGAAAAGGTAGTTATAAATTCATTCCTACTCAGTGATCCTGGATGATAGAATTCTTCCTTCATCAAAAGCCTCTGCTAAAGAGCACCCTCAAAGTTAAAATCATTGTAAAAAAAACTCTCCCCAGTTTTGCAGAGACGTTTTTGTTTTGCTGCATGACTTTCAGACAAGCACTAGACTTAAGTCATTTCCATATGAACAGATGTACGGAGGGCAGGATGTACTTAGGGCTGTGTCTGTGCTACTGTCTCTGCATAACCCAACAGGCTTACATGAGAACAGGACTTTTCATCTCATTTCCATTGGTTTCATACATTAAGCAAGTCAATTCACATGTGCTACAGGTCACAGTGGGAACTCTCCGTGTAAGGCTATAGATGGTTCAGCTCAACCCATTTCTTATTTCTGAAAACAATTTGACGCATGCAGCCTACTACTGGAAGGCAATTGAGTTATATTCATAGAAAGGCAGCTTGATCTCTTTCCATGATACCCTGTCTTTAGATAGTAAAAAATAAGTTGCTATGTGTTATCATCGGGTATAGGCAACTAGATGCAGAAATTTTGAAGAGATCTCTTTACTGAGACCCATATCTGTCCCCTGACATCGCCCCTCCAAACTGCACCACCTCCAGTGAGTCTCCCTGCCATGCCCGGCCAGTGGCATTCCTCCAGCCCTCCCATGGCCAAGCATAGGGGTGCTGTGCTGGCAGCCTGTGGCCTGACATCTCTACCAGTCCTCCTGTCCCTCGGATGACAGGGAATGTGTCCTCTGCTGGCTGTGTTCTCTGTGGAGCTCAGGGGAGGGAAAAGGCCAAGCCATTTCTAGGGTGCTGTTGGGAGCAGTGAAAAGGTCACTTTTCAAGGGACACTTTTCCTGGAAAGCCCCTGGAGCTTAGCTGGCTGTGATCCTGTGAAGCCGGCTCTGGCCACTAAGGGGCAGGGCCATGAACTCGGCCTGGAGGAGGCTGCGGGGCAGCAGGCACTCTGCAGAAACAGACAGAACAGGCCACCAGGTGCACTGGAGGGACAGACAGAACAGGCCACCAGGTGCAGACAGGCGAGGGAGGCAGGGGGACAGAACGGAAGAAGCCTGGGGTGGATGGAAGTCAGTACCCTTGGGTGCTGGTATCTGTCTTCCCGGCCACCGCTAGATCAGGCTTCTGAGCCTGTTGGCTGTCCTGGCTGGACTGTGCCCCATAGGTGCCATGGCAGTCCCCATGAAATCCGCCAGGTGTCACCAGGCAGCATACAGGTAACAGGCCTGGAAGGTCCCCAACAGCCCAGCTGGACATGCCCAGACACTCTGGGCTCCTCGTTCAGTGGCACAAACTCCAGGACCCAGTGAGGGAAACGGGAACACACCAGGCCGAGCAGTATGGATAAATCCATGTATTCCAAAATGAAAAGCAAAATAAACAGGAGTTGCATCACCAGGGAGCTACAACCTCATCCCCACCTCCTTCCTCTGTCCTATGCTGTCAATAAGTTCCTCAACCGCAAAGAATGATTAGAACCTCCTCCCCATATGCCAGCTCCAACCGCCACTAGGTACGACACAGGCGGTAGCCCTACCCCATGGAATATACACAATGTTACACAGATACTCTATGTACACTGGGGAAGGGAGGCCACCCCAGCAGCCCGTGCCCTCGCCTGCTCTACACTTAGCCCCACTGTCCCGCCTCAGCTGCCTCTCTCAACAAGAAGATGGGAGCCCCCTGAGGGAAAAGTTGCTTTCCCTTTTCCCTCCCTAAAAGAGTAGGGAGGCCATCAGGCCTCCTCCAAACAAACCAGCTCCACCAGCCTCTGGCTCTTCAATAACAATCATCATCATCCAGAGATTTAAGGACTCAGCCCTGGTCAAGGGTCTGTTGGTTTCCCTCCATTAGACACAGGTCTTGTCTTGCTGCCCTAATGGTAAAGGGGTGACAGGGAGAGGGTGGTAGAGACATGGTGGGGGCGGAGACTCCAGCCCCACTTCTCCAGGCTTATGCTGAGAGGGGCCTGCTTTTATTTATTTTTATCCCATGACTTATTTTTTAATCCAATATTTTTTCCTAATACTTCTTAAAAACTTTTCATAAAACTTTACTTTTTATCCACAGATTTTTTTGCCACAACTTTTCCATTTTTTATCCCATAACTTTTTCATCCCACAACTTTTAAATCCTGTAACTTCTTTTTAGTTTGTTTTCTTTTAATAAACACACTTGCATAGTTACCATTTTGTAAAAATAAAAACCAATGATCTCATGCCAAGCGTGCCCAGCATCTGCACAGTCTCAGGACATTTAACACCACAGTTCTCAAGACACACAAAATTTTAAGGCAAAAGCATAACTTTGCAACAATTTC
>NW_022295611.1:0-3480 GCF_002776525.5 Piliocolobus tephrosceles
GAAAGCACATAATGCCAGCCTAATTACACTCAGGTGACTGTGTGTCATTACTAACTTAACCCATTACCAGGTCTTTAACTTCGATGAGTGGTGTACACAGCTATAAAACTCACCATTGTCATACCGGTGGATGCGTCTTTTCTGACAGGATGCATGGATATCGTGTGTTTTCTGTTAAGGACACTTTCCTTGTCTGAAATAATTGAAAAATAAATTGTTACCTTGGTATTATGGTAACAAAATTGTTTGAAAAATCCCAAGGCCCATTTGCTTTTTTTCAAAAATTGACACTTAGATGTGGCAAATGTGTCAAATGAAGAAAATACTTCAATAGAAGAAACAGATTGTACAGCGTCAGCAATTAGAAAAGAGTTTTAAAATTAAAATGTGAAAGGAGTTAAAATGGAGATGAGATATCAGGCAGGTAAATAGAGGGATAGTCTTCACAGGGCTATCGGGAAAAGAGTCAGCATGTGACAGTTTAACCCCAACAAGTACATGAATTATCCTTTTCCCGAAAGTAAAAGAAAAGGCAAGAGGACACAAGAGTAGCATCGGACATATGAACAAAGTGATAATAACATCTAAGGAATTCTGCTCCAGTAGCTTAACCTACATTTTAGAAATTACCACTCATTTAATAAAACTGCTAATTACTATTTGACTGATATTATTCATTGACAAAGCACCTCCTGCTATTAGAGCACAGGACCCTGTTGCTTACCCAGATTCTGGCCTTGGAGAAATTCTCTTCCTTCCCGCCAGGGCTCTTTTCCTTGCTCCAGCTGCAAAATCACATAGGATTTGCTTGTCTGTACCCTGTTAGTGGAAACAGTACTTGTGTTTTGAGTTCACTGTCAATAAATGTGCATTATCACCAACTGTAAGGCAGGCTATCAAGGAAGAATAAAAACACTGATGGTCAGCTCAGGCCACAAGACCTAGAACACAGAAAACTCCCCAGGATTTTTCTGACGCAACGTGAGACTTGAAAATAAATCCAAACGAAAGGTCCACCGGGAAAAGGAAATTTGAAACAATCAGGACCTATGAATGCTGAGTCCATGCCTAAGTTCCAAGACACAATGCATAATACACAGTCTTTTCAGAAAGAGATTAATTAAATCTCTGCACAGTATGTTTATTATTATTCTCAGGCAGAACATAAAAAAACATTTGATATACAAATATAAATGGTGTTCTATACAGAAAAGATACTGCTATTGTTTCCACTAATTGGTCTCAGCCTAAGCATAGCGACTAAAGCAGAAGAGTTATTTAGAAAATATTTAATTTAATACATTGAAAATATTCATTAAGTTCCCAGGTCTGTTCTGAGTACTAGAGACTGAGTACCAAGGAAACCATGAAATCCTTGTCAAGATTACATTCTAATTGAGTGACAAACTAAATAAAACAAAATAAAATAAAATAAAGATACTTCTTTCAGGCAGGTTTAGAGAGCTCAAACTTTTTTCACATAAGATCTGTGAGAGAATCAGAGAAGAGATTAGAGTGAGATATGGGGAAGCTGTTCCAACACTTATTGAATGAATGAGTCAATGTGTGTCTACATACGTATGTGAATGTTGAGGGACTCACCAAGGGACACCAGGTGACTGACGTTTTCCAGCATTACATCTCTGTACAGCTTTCTCTTGGATGTGTCCATCATGGCCCACTCTTCCTGGGTGAAGTCAGTAGCTACATCTTCAAAAGTCCCTTCTTCTAAAATATCACAGATGTTTTAGTTTAGACAGAGAATCCCTTTTAATGTCCAGAGGAGGAAGGCTGAGATGACATAGGTAGGACCTGCGTATGCAGAACACTCAGTGTTTTAGGTTCCAGCCAGTTCATTCTCAATACTAAGCTGGTATCTGCCTTTCAGATTCACTCACAGAGACATACCCACTCTTAATCCATTAAACTTTACTATAAAGAAATATCGCATGGGGTGTGGCATAATATAGCCCAGATAATTTTCAGTAATGAGTTAATCACCTGTACATAACTGATGATAAAATTTTCACTTGCACTTTCATAAATAAAACAAATTTACTATGAATTTCAAGTAAATTACAGATTTGTCACAAGGCCAATAACCATGATTTACTACTTTTTAAACATGACCGTGATTAAATAAATTATTTCTCTGGATGAACCACAGGTTTCTCACCAATCAAATGGTTAAAAGACCTATTATGTGTTTTGGATAATCTAAAGAAGTAATAGAAAACATGTTTCCTATCTAGCAAATATTTATTAAATACAGGTCATTGGTCCCTTGTTCATTAAAAAGTTAGAAAGTAATGAACCAGACTCCAGCATTCTTCAAAACTGAAGAAGTTTTACGCAGAATATAGGATTCAATTCATACATATAGTCATTCTAATGTTATGTAATTCAGGTGTTCAGGGCAAGGCTTAAAGAGAGTCCAGCAGCACAAGACGAGACCGCTGAGGCTGCTATACTGAGGAAGTCTTAGTCTGATGATTCCTGTGATATGAAGCCTCCTGTTCTCAACTTTCTCTGGGCAATCCAAACATCAGTTATCACTGCCTCTCTTTTAACTTTACCTTGTCACTTTGCTTGCTCAAGGCTAAAAAGGCCTCTTTACTGTTTTATTTTTTCTAACCAGCCCTTATAAAGCATTTCCACAGAACCCTAAATTGTACTCGATCTACTATATTCCTTCTCCTGAGTGTGCAACCATAATTAAGTAATTGTATTTCTTATATGTTACTTTCAGTTACCAGAAGGCAAAAAGGTTAATTATCAAAAGGTAAAACGAATGGGGATAAGAATAATAATGACTTCTTTAGTTGTCCTTTTGCAAAGTTTTTAAAAGCACAAATATATTTTATGAAACCCTCCTTTTCCCTCAACCCTGTGCAGCTCTTGCCCAAGGCCTATCACACGGGCCTATTGAACTCAGCTGCTAGAACATCAGCCTCATTATTGGGCTGTGATCTTCTGCTCTTCGCGCATCTCTATTGCCTGCATTCATCACAATCCTAAGTCTATTTCAGCCAACAGTACAGTTAATGGCTCAATTATTTCCCTGTGAGGTTATAGGATGGATAGAAGAAAAAGAAATACATAAATGAGACCTCTCATGTCTTTTTTTTGTAAATAGCCTGAATAGGGGCTGGAATAAGGTAGTGTAATATTAGAAATTATATTGATAATTTAGGAATCTTTGACACATGATACCCAACCTAGAGTCCTCAGAAAACTTAATTGGAGGCCGGATACATGAAAGTCTTCTGATTGCACTTGGAACACCCAGGCTGGGTGGGTTTTGCATCATAAAAACAAACAAACAAAAAGAATAAAAATGAAACACCCACGCAAACTGGAGAAAACTGCCCATTTGCCAGCAATATGGGTCTAATTTCAGTAGAAAGAGGCATCCGCTACTCACTAGTAAATACATTGTCAAGAACTCAGTTTCTCTCTGTCTTCTTCTGGATTTCCACT
>NW_022295612.1:0-19802 GCF_002776525.5 Piliocolobus tephrosceles
GGAGCTTTGCTATAAAGATACCTGAAAATATGGAAGTGAATTTGGAAATAGGTAATGGGCAGAATTTGGAAGTTTGGAGGGCTCAGAAGAAGATAGAAAGATGAGGGAAAGTTTGAAACTTCCTAGAGACTTGTTGAGTGGCTGTGACCAAAATGCTGATAGTGATATGGACAGTAAAGTCTAGGCTGAGGTGGTCTCAGATGAAAATGAGGAACTTATCAGGAAGTAGAGCAAAGATCACTCTTGCTATGCTTTAGCAAAGAGACTGGCAACATTGTGCCCATGTTCTAGAGATCTGTGGAACTTTAAAGTTGAGAGAGATAATTTAGGGTATCTCATGGAAGAAATTTTTAAGCAGCAAAGCATTCAAGATGTGGCCTGTCTGCTTCTAATAGCACATGCTAGTTTGCATGAACAAAGAGATTATCTGAAACTAGAACTTATATTTTACAGGGAAACAGAGCACAAAAGTGTGGAGAATTTGCAGCCTGACTATGTGGTTGTAAAGAAAAACCCATTTTCTAGGTAAGAATTTAAGCCAGCTGCAGAAATTTGCATAAGAGGTGCCAAATGTTAATAGCCAAGACAATGAAAGAATTGCCTCCAAGACATTTCAGAGACCTTCAGGGTAGGCCATACCATCACAGGCCTGGAGAATTAGGAGGAAACAATGGTTTCATTGGACAGCCCAGGGCCTCAGGACATGGCAGCCTGCATTGTAGCTACTCCACCTCCAACTGCAGCTGAAAGGAGCAAAGGTACAACTCGGGCCATTGCTTCAGAGGAGACAAGCACCATGCCCTGGAAGCTTCCACTTGGTGTTGAGCCTGTGGGTGCACAGAGGGCAAGAGTTGATGCTGGGAGCCTCCACCTAGATTTTAAAGGATGTATGGAAATGCCTGGATGTACAGGCTAAAATCTACTGCAGGGGTGGAACCCTCATGGTAAACCTGTACTAGGGCACTGCACAACAGAAATGTGGGGTTGGAACCCCCACACAGAGTTTTCACTGGGGCACTGCCTAGTGGAGCTATGAGAAGAGGGCCACTGGCCTCCAGACCCCAAAATTGTAGATCCGCCAACAGCTTCCATCATGTTCCTGGAAAAACCACAGGCACTCAATGAGAGACTGTGAAAGCAGCTGTGGTGCTGTACCCTGCAGAGCCACAGGAGTAGAGCTACCCAAAGCCTTGGGATTATACCCCTTGCATTAGTGTGACCTGGATGTCAGACATGGAGTCAAAGGAGATTATTTGGGACCTTGGCTATTTAATGACCACCCTGCTGGGTTTCAGACTTACATAGGGTCTGTAGCTGCTTTGTTTTGGACAATTTTTCCCATTTAGAATGGGAACATTTACTCAATGCCTGTATCCCCATTGTATCTTGGAAATAACTAACTTGTTATTGATTTTATCGACTCATAGGTGAAAGAGACTTGCCTTGTCTTAGATGAGACTTTGGATTTGGACTTTTGAGTTAATGCTAGAATGAGTTAAGCCTTTGGGTGACTGTTGGGAAGGCATGATTTTATTTTGAAATGTGAGAAGAAAATGAGATTTGGGAGGGGCCGGGTGCCAAAAGATCTAGTTTGTCTCTGTGTCCCCTTGGAAATCTCATATTAAATTGTAGTTTCCAGTGTTGGGGAAGGGACCTGATGGTAGGTGATTCAATCATAGGAGCAGATGTTTTTGCTTGCTGTTCTTATGTCATTGAGTTCTCCCATGATCTGGTTGTTTAAAAGTATGTAGCAATTCCTCCTTTGTCTCACACACTCTACCATGTTAACATGGACTTGCTTTTTCTTTGTCTTCTGCCATGATTGTCAGTTTCCTGAGGCCTCCCAGCCACACTTCTTGTACAATCTGCTGAACGGTGAGTCAATTAAACCTCTTCATTAATGACCCAGTCACAGATAGTTCTCTATTACAGTATGTAAACTAACTAACACAGCGTGTGTGTGTAGACTTTCTTAATTTCTATCTGTACAAAATGCTTTCTGTTCACCTTGTATATATCCTGCCCCAGACCTAGAGTCAGTCATTTCTGCTAGCACTCCTGGTTTCTTTTATTAGATAATGGGATTTGAAAATAAGATCTGGCTCTAAGTATATTTATTTTTAATGAGAGTGTTGTTGCTTCCAGGCCCTGTAAGCTGACAGGGAATATATGTGTGTGTATATTATGCAGATTATATATAAATACACTCACACTTATTTCTATATGAAAATATGTGTATCTGTGTGAAGCACAACAGGAGTTCATACTTATTTCTCTAAATCAAATTCATTGTCACATGGATTGTTCCACCTTCGCCTCTTTCTTCTCTGAAACTTCACACACAACAGTCAGAAACTTGGCTTTTACTACCCATCACCAAATTCCTTAAATATTCAATTCTTTTATTCATGTATTGCGGTTTCAGAATTATTAACTCATATTCCTGTGCAAATGACTTCTTCAATGAGAGTACAGGCTTATGGTCAGCTTGCCTTTAGTCTTAGAGACTCTACTTATTTCCAAATATACATAGGTTTCTACCTTTTCTCTTGAACTCCTACAGCAAGTTTGTTTCACACATATAATCCAGTGAGGTTCCATTCTCTCCTTTTGCATATTATCATGAGATCCCTGAAGATCCTAAGCATTTATTTTATTTGCACGTATTAGGTTCATTTTTTGCATCAAGTTCTTGATAAACATATTATGTCGTGTATCCACTGTCACAGTATCATATAAAATTAGCATCACTGTCCTGTGCTGTACCTGTTCAATCCCTTCCCGTGTCATTCATGACAGGCACTACCATGTTTATCCTCTCAATAGCTTGGCGTTTTCCAGAATGTCATTTAATGGTAACACGCCTTTTCAGATTGGCTTTTTTCACTTAGTAATATGCATTTAAGATTCATTTGTGTGTTAGTGTTTCTTTTTATCTTATTACTTTTAAACTCTTGCTATGGTTTGAATGGGTGCTCTCCAAGATTCAAGTGTTGCCATTATGATGGTATTAAGGGGTGGGGCCTTTAAAAGATGATTAGGTCATGAGGGTTCCTTTCTCATTAATGGGACTAAGGCTTTTATAAAAGAGGCTTCTTGAAGCGTTCAGCTGGCTTGCTAGCTTGATCTTCAGCTCTAGTTTCTCTTTCTTCTAAGTAAGGATGCAGCAAGAAGGCCTCACTAGATGCCAGCACCTTCATCTTGGGATTCCCAGACTCCAAAACTGTGAGAAAGAAACGTCAGTTCTTTACAAATTACTCAGTCTCAGGTATTTTGTTGTATCAGCACAAAATAGACTAAAACAGTTCTGAATTGTATTTTATTGTATGAGTATACCTTAGTTTGCTTATCCATGTACCTACTGAAGGATGTGTTAAGTCATTCTTGCATTGCTATAAAGAAACACTTGGAATGGGCACGGTGGCTCACACCTGTAATCCCAGCACTTTGGGAGGCCTAGGTGGGTGGATCACGAGGTCAGGAGATCGGGACCATCCTGGCTAACACAGTGAAACCCCATCTGTACTAAAAGTACAAAAATATTAGCTGGGCATGGTAGCGAGCACCTGTAGTCCCAGCTACTTGGGAGGCTGAGACAGGAGAATCACTTTAACCCAGGAGGCAGAGTTTGCAGTGAGCCAAGATCATGCCACTGTACTCCAGCCTGGGTGACAGAGTGAGACTCTGTCTCAAAAGAAAAGAAACACCTGAGGCTAGGTAAAAAATACTTAGTTGGCGAATGGTTCTGTGGGCTTTACAGGAAGCATGATGATGACATCTGCCTCTAGTGAGGCCTCAGGAAGCTTACAATCATGACAGCAGTCAACAGAGAGCCAGCATGTCAACATGGTAAGCACAAAAGCAAGAGAGTGGTGTGAGGAGTTGGCAAACGTTTAAACAACCAGATCTTGTGTGAATGAACTGACAAAAACTCACTTATCACATACGGGGATGGTGCTAAGCCATTCATTGGAGATGCACCCCCTTCATGGAATGACCTCCCACCAGGCCCCGATTCCAACATTTGGAATCACATTTCAACACGAGATTTGGAAGGGACAAACCTCCCCACCATATAAAAAGACATCTTGTTTGTTCCCAGTGTTTGGTAATTATAAAGAGAACCATTACAAACATTCATACATAGTCATTTGTGTACATATATCTTAAAATTAATTGGGTAAAAACCTAACAGCAAGACTTCTGGGGTGGTATGGTGAGACTATATCTTGCTACATAAGAAACTCCCAAACTGTCTTCAAAAGTGCGTATACCATTTTGCATTTTTTGCCAACAATAGATGAATTCCTGTTGCTGGGCATCTTCACCAGAAGTCAATATTGCCAGGGTTGTTAGATTTTCAGCCAGACTACAGAGATACCAACAAACAGAAAACAAGAAAACATGGAATAAATAGAAGCAGTACAGATATCAAAAGATTATTTAAAAATTAGCATCCTCACAGAAATAAGGCAGTGTATTGAAACCATGGAACAGAAAAATGACACTATAAAAAGACATCCATAAGACAAGAGTTTTCAAAGTGAAAATGTGGCAGCAGATCGTAAAAATTCAACAGAATGATTTAAAATGAATATATACGGATCATATTTGTGAATAAATGGAAGAGAGAGAGAGAGTCAAGAAGATATAAACCAAGAGAGAAAAGAAAAGGAAATTAGGTAATTTTGATTGCAACATCAAATTAATAGATTGAACAAAGTGAAAGCAACCATATTTTCCAGAATTAATAGAGTCAAAATTCCTGAACTTGAAAAAAATAATGTTCCAAAGAAAATAGAACGAGTACAATAAAAGAAAAAAGACCCACGTTAAGACAAATTTTGGCAAAACTTGAAAGTACTAAGGATAAAGGGATCATATTAAAATATTTTAGGGAGGGGAAATCAGAACAACAAAAAGAAACTATGAAAATAATCAAAATGAGTGACATTGGCCTTCTCCTAAGATGATACCAGAAACTAGAAAATGAAATATACCTAGAATCCAATACCCAGTTGTATTGTGCTTATTCTTTGTCAATGAACAACATTATTTCTTAAAGCTATTCCACATTTATTCATTACTTCAAATCCTAGTACTATCAAGTTCTCCTTCCTCAGTTACACAGTTAATACAAGTTTATTCCTTTCACCATAAACATTGTTCTTTATATGCACCAAATTGTTTATTTCTATTTTTGTCTGGTTTTTATGTCTGCTTATTTCTACTACTATTTGTGTATGAAGCTCTGTTGCACAAATCTGCTCACTTCTATACTTCTGATGCATAGAATAGTGCTCCACTTAATAGATACACTTAATGAATTAGTAAATATTATACTAATAAAGAGCTCTAGCTTTCCTGTATGTTTCCCTTGAGTGGGAATTAGATATTTGAATTCTCCCTTTATCCGAAACCAGGCTAACTTCTCAAGGAAGGATAGGAAGTACATCTTCTAACCTCGTCATCATCTTAAAATTACATCATCATTATTTTAAAGATATTACCTTTGTGTTTACTGTGATGTAATTACTATGCATATCCTCATTACCAAAGATCCATGTGATTCTAGTACAGATTTTCATGTTCTGGAGCAGGGTTCACTCTTTAACTGTTCATGCCCATCACATACAGCTTACTCATCATTTTTCCTCCTGATTTCTTGGCGTCACTTGATGTGCACTTGGATCACAGGCTCCAGGATCTTAAAATCAATAAAAATTTGCCAGTTAAACTCTTATTCTTGGGAATTTTCTGAAGAGTGCAGTCTGATTTTTAAATTACACATCTGAGCATACAAATGCAGCTGTTTTTTACAAAGAAGGCATCTGGGATACCTCTGTGGAAGAGAGGCATAGACAGGAGGGTATTTCTGAGTTTTGCAGGAAGTCATTGCAGGGCAAGAGTATCTTTGTATGTTTTTCTTCAAACATAGTCACATAAAATTCACCCTCAATAAATTATTTCCAAATTGAAAGCCAACGTTGTGAAGAATTGAGATGTTATGGGGTTGGCCTACAGGTAGAAATGGAGTTGCTTCACTTTTTCTTTAATTTGGGACATGTACTTTTTTTTCTCTTTATAGCAGTGTAATGCCTAAGGAGATTACTGTTTCTTCCTCTTTCCAAGTTTATATTAGTGTTCTAAATAAACAAAGACAGTCACTCTTTCTGTGCACGTCTGGGTATTTGTCTGGGCTTTGTAGTCATTTTCTCTCTGCCGTCATAAAGTGATGTCTTTACATAAAAATCTTGCCTCAATTTCTTCTTTCATTTTAGCTTCTGTCTTGAATTTTAACCCTTTTAGTTGCCAGGAAGGTTTAAGGTTACAGATAGTTAGTTCCTGCTTTCTATCTTTTTTAATTCTATTATTAAGGAAAAGCAGAGAAACAATGATATGTTTTGCCAAAAGGCTCATCCTCCTCAGCATTTTCTAATATATTATTTCCTGTCAAATCTGCTTCAAGTAATCTCATATTCACTCCCATCCAACATATCTGATAAAAGGGTTTTGAGGAACACCTGAAAATATGTATACAAAAATGCTTCACAGACTTTAAAGATTTATTGGATTAGTCGATGGATTGATTTTTGTGTACATAGTTATATTATCTGAGTATTGTTGAGAAAGTCTTCTAAAGCAAAACTAGTCTTACAAAAACAGCAGGAAATACAGAAAGTTGTCATCATTTGGAAAAATCTCCCAGGACTTTTATTAACATGTAAGATGTAATGCATAAAAAGACAAAATGAAAATTGATTCATAATATAGCTTGAATATAAGTCTAAGAGTTTCATGTTTATCCCTGTAAAGGAACATCCTTGTGAAAGTAAGTATTTAGTAAAATCAGTTCTGCAATTTCTTGCAGGTTGGATTTGCATGGCACAGCTGGAAGTAGAGATTAGAGAAAACTCACATAGCTCATGGTTACAGTCATAAGAAGTTGACCAAGGCATTCCTTGATTGGACCATCTCATGTAAAGACTTTACTTGGCATACATAAAGTATGATGTAAACAGTGTTTTAGTCTAAAATATTCAGTACTCAACAGGACATTCCTAAGTATAGCTTCTTGATAACCAATGAGCAAGTTATTATATTTGTATATTCAAAATGACTTTGACTGTCTTCTGTCTCTATTCAATGGGAATGATTTAAGCTATCATTCTTATAACTTCAGAGTCCAATAAAAGAACCTAATCAGGCAAGTATTTCCCCAGATTCAATTAGACTTTCCATAGATTTTTGAGAGCCTGCTGTTTCCTCTTGAAACACTTGATGGCCTTTGTGTGCGGCTTCTTCCCAGAATAATTTACATCATAATCTAACCCCAGAATAAGAGAAATCAGAAATTTTCATAGTGTGATTCATGGGAGAATACATAAAATATCTACTTGACTGAAATCATTGGTAGTTCTTATGTGGTTAGAATTCTCAAGTTCTGAATATGGCATTGAATATTTAAACGCTGTTTTGTGTGGTACAAATTTTCATATTAGAAAAGAAGAGCAATATTCACACCAGCAGGCACATATATAATATCTATAGTTGGTTCTTATTTTATTAGAGCTGTGTAGACTATTTTCTCTGACAGTCTACTAGATATCTTCCAATTGAACATTCTGCATATCTACTCCTGAGAGTTAAATATAAATATTAGCTTGCAAGAATATAAAAAAAATCATAAAAAGTGATTAAATGTATAACATGCATTTGAGTCTGTCCAGGACTTGTTTACTTTCAAACCTGTTCCTTATTCTTCCCATATATTGCTAGGTGTTCCAGGTGGGATGACCCCTGGAAGCAGTTTTCATGGTTATTTTGTCAGCTGTTGCCGGTTGTGTTTCAGCCAATGGGAGACACTGGCAGGCGATTTCAGAGCCTGATGCAGGGGAGAGAGGAAAAGGAAAAAGCTAGGGCATATGTACTCCAGTCTATATGCCGAGGCAGTGCGTTGTCCTCCAGTCTATATGCCGAGGCAGTGCGTTGTCCTCCAGTCTACATGCCGAGGCAGTGCGTTGTCCTCCAGTCTACATGCCGAGGCAGTGCGTATGACAGCATGGTATCTTGTTTACACCACCAACCCCTCTTGTGGTTATTCCACTTTCTGCCGGGTGACTTCACCCCCTGAAATTTAGTAATACCATTCTCTTTCTCTGTCTGTCTGTCTCTCTCTTTTATTTTTCCTGCTGATTCTAATGCAATAGTGAGTTTCTATAGTTGGAGATCTCTGAGTTGTCTCCTTCTCTCTAATTGGCTCCCTTGGTCTTCCAGCAACTGTGTAACCAAATCTGTACTAAATTATCTGTAACATGCTTAAAATGCTTGCTATTTTCCTGAGTTGGACGATGAACACCAGTGTAGTGTTAATTGTATTTAGACTTTAATTTATCATTACATCAAAATATATAGAGAATCAATCACTTTGCAGAAAATGCAAGCAGCAGACCTCTCCTTTACTTGTTTCCTCTATCCGATTCCCCTTTTTTTTTTTTTAATTGTACTTTAAGTTCTAGGGTACATGTGCATAACGTGCAGGTTTGTTACATATGTATACATGTGCCATGTTGGTGTGCTGCACCCATCAACTTGTCAGCACCCATCAGTTCATCATTTATATCAGGTATAACTCCCCAATGCAATCCCTCCCCCCCCCCATGATAGGCCCCAGTGTGCGATGTTCCCCTTCCCGAGTCCAAGTGAGCTCATTGTTCAGTTCCCACCTATGAGTGAGAACATGCGGTGTTTGGTTTTCTCTTCTTGTGATAGTTTGCTAAGAATGATGGTTTCCAGCTGCATCCATGTCCCTACAAAGGACGCAAACTCATCGTTTTTTATGACTGCATAGTATATGCCCCTGCCCTAGAGTCTGGTGGAACTTTGATCTTGAGAGAGTTGATTTAGAGTATCTGACGGAAGAAATTTCTAAGCAGCAAAGCATTAAAGATGCGACTTGGGTGCTGTTGAAAGCATTCACTTTTATAAGGGAAGCAGAGCATAAAAGTTCAAAAAATCTGCCACCTGACAATGAAATAGAAAAGAAAATCCCATTTTCTGAGGAGAAATTCAAGTTGACTGCTGAAATTTGCATAAGTAACAATGAGCCAAATATTAATCCCCAAGACAATGGGGAAGGACATGTGAGAGACCTTTGTGGCAACCCCTCCCATCACAGGCCTGGAAGTTTAGGAGGAAAAAATTGTCTCCTTGGCTGGGCCCAGGGTCCCTCTGCTGTGTGCAGTCTAGGGATAAGACTCCCTGCATCCCAGCTGTTCCAGCCATGACTAAAAGAGGCCAAGGTACAGCTCAGGCTGTGGTTTCAGAGGGGTAAAGCCCCAAGACTTGGCAGCTTCCATGTGATGTTGAGGCTGCAGGTGCACAGAAGTCAATAATTGACATTTGGGAACCTCCACCTAGATTTGAGAGGATGCATGGAAATGCCTGAATGCCCAGGCAACAGTTTTCTGACTGGTGGAGCTGCGAGATGAAGGCCACCATTCTCCACACCCCAGAATGGTATATCCACTGACAGCTTGCACTGTGCTCCTGGAAAAGCCACAGACACCCAATGCTAGCCCATGAAAGCAGCTAGGTAGGAGGCTGTATCCTGCAAAGCCATGAGAGCAGATCTGCCCAAGACCATGGGAACCCAACTCTTGCATCAATGTTACCTAGATATGAGACATGGAGTCAAAGGAGATACTTTTAGAGCTTTGAGATTTGACTGCCCCACTGGATTTCAGACTTGCATGGGGCCTGTAGCCCTTTTGTTTTGGAAAATTTCTCCCATTTGGAAGGGCTATATTTACTGTATGCCTGTACCTGCATTGTATCTAGGAAGTAATTAACTTGCTTTTGATTTGATTTTCAATATGAGAGCCGATATTTCCTGTGCTGTTCTTGTGAGAGTTAATGAGTCTCATGAGCTCTGATGGTTTTAAAAACGGGAGTTCCCCTGCACATTCTTTTTGCCTGCTGCCATCCATGTAAGATGTGACTTGCTCCTCCTCCCTTCTGCCATGATTGTGAGGTCTCCCCAACTTTATGGGACTGTTAGTCCATTAAAACACTTTCTTTTGTAAATTGACCAGTCTCAGGTATGTCTTTAACAGCAGCATGAAAACAGACTAATACACTAAGCTTTTTGGTTTGATATAATACATCAGTCCTCTTTATTATTCATTTATGATAATTAGAAGATGTTTTGAATTCCTTTTAATAATCACAAAATTGTGGAATAATAGCCAGACACAGGAATTAAGAATATTGACTAAGATATAAATACAGAAAATAAACCGTGCTGCCCATCCTATCTATCAGTATATCCATTTTGCTTTATTTTCATTGTAGATTTACTATTTGGCCATTTTTAGCTATTTCTGTTGATGCAGGTTGGTCCAAGCCACAATAATGTTTTACATGAATTACTGCTGTAGATTTCCAATCTGTTCCTGTCATTCCACCCTTACTGACAGTTAATTTTATTTTTCCCACCAAATTGCCCAGTCCTGCAATTTTATGTAAACCAGATCGTGTCATTGTTCTACTCAAAATCTCCTGTTAGCTTTAACTCTTACTCCTCCTCTGAGCATTACTCAATGTCTTATTCTTAGTGAAGCCTTCCCTAATAAACCCAAGTGAAACTGCAATCTGCTCACCCACCCAGGCTGACTTTCCTCTTTCTCTTCAAATACTTACTACCTTGTCATATGTGGTGTGTTTAATTTACTTTTTCAATTGTCTGTCTTTCGTTATAAAAATGAGAAGGTAAAATCTTTAGATCTGGACTTTTCTTTTTTACTGTCCCAATCTAGAACACTCAAAAGAGTAACTGTCACACAGTGAGTACTCAAAAACATTTCTTGAATAAATGGCTAAACTACTTTTATTGTGTCATTCAAATCCTCTGCCTTATTTATTATTTTATTCTTTTGCTGATTTCTGAAAATTCTGTGTTAAATGTTGCCATTGTGTTTTTAGAATTGGCAATGCCTCACTTTCTGCTTCTGCTTCATATATGTGGTAGCTTTTGTCTTACATGATTAAAGTTTAATGATTCATATTTTCTTATATTACCTTTTGTTAATACGGAATTTATGATGGAATTAAAGTCTGTTTGGAGTTTCATCAACATTTTAACATTAGCTTTCTTTCATCAGCACTTGCTGGCATATATATCATTTCTCCTATTTTTTTATCTTTAAAATTTTATCTTAGGTGAGTCTCTTAAATATAAAATAAGGCTATATGTTGTTGTTTTGTATTTTATATCTTTTCTTTAATAGTGTGATAATCAGTGAATTTTATTAAGAAAATTTAAATTTTCAATATGTAACTGATTTGTAATGGTTAATTTCTCAAGTACATATCTTTTTATAACATATTTTTTATGAATCACCAAGATAAATTAGTTATTCCTTCATCCTCTCACTCTTCACCCCATTTTCCTTCTAATAATAGATAAACTAGCATACTGTCATTTTCTCCTGGCCCCCAATCTCCCATGTTGAGTTCATCTGGGGTTGTTTTATTGCAGTTCATAATAATTTGTTTTTAATTTATGTATAAATATTTATATTTTATCATTACCTGATTATATTGCATACATATAAATGATATATGTTATGAATATATTATTTATACTTCCAAATTATTAAACATATATTTTAGTGGCTTCTATAATCTTACTATGTTTAAAATATTATATTTTATGACATTATTTTCTTTGGCTGTGGTATATGCTTTCAGTGCTAATTCTTTCAGAGACAGCCGATGGGATTTAGATTTCCTATATTAAATTTCTTACTCTTTACAAGTTCTGAACTTTCATTATGTCTTTAAAATTAACTGTTGCTATGTTCTGTTCACATTTCACATAATGGATTGACTGGTTTCAAAATAATTTTCCTTAAATCTCTGTGAATATTGCAGCATCATCTTTCAACATGTAATTTTGTTAATGAAATGTCAACATAGTTTTCCTTCTTTTGTTTTCTAGATATGGTCTTGCTCTGAAAGTTTTTAGTATTTTCATGTCCTGTTACGAAGCATGAAGCTTTGGATTCAAATCCTTGCTCTACTACTTACCTACGACTTACCAGTACATCTATTAAAAATATATTAGCCCTCTTAGATTAATCCTTGATATCTTCTAACTTTTTAGCACATTTTTAAAAATTGCTATCTGTAATTCCCTTGTCTTGGTATTTTAATTTTCTGTTTGAGTTTTAGTTATTTGATTTCATTTTCAGCCTTATGTCGATTATTTTTAATTTAGGTAATGTTTATCAATTGGTCTATAATTCTTTCTGATTGCTTCATTTTCTTAATCCTTATAGTTCTTTTCTGGTTTCCATCATCTCTCAAATTTCTCATAACTAGCATATATATTTTATTAAACTCTCCTTTATTCCCTGGATTTCCTTTTAGCATCTTTTCCAGGCACCTTGACTGATTTCTTTATTTTTTTATTTAATATTCTTTGTTGTCTTCAAGTAGCTTATGATTCTTCGTGATTGATTTGAGTTTATGAGTTTAAGTAGAAGGGATATGAGTTTAAGTAGAAGGGATAATCAAACACTGTGTAAAAAGTTAAGAACTGTTTTTTTAAGTTCACTCAGGGTCTATTAGTGTGAGGCTTGCAACAAACTTTAGGACAGTCTCTAGCAGCTAAAATAAGGAACAATTTCTTCCGACACTTAAAATATAAGTAAATTTCTTCCATGAATGAAATGACTTCTCTCCTACCTCCCCACTCCATTTCTCAACCTGTCCAGACTTTCCTGAAGCTCTCTCCTTCTTTCTCATTATTCTGTGTGTTAACAAAACCTGACCCCAAGCAAGTAGTTCATATTATTTATGGTACAGCTTTTGGTTTTTAGATTGCCATTGGGTATTAGGGGTTGTAGACAGAACGTAGGTGGACTCATTTGATCAGCTGGTTAGGATTTTTGTCTTTAATTAATTACTATGATAGCTACTTAGTACTCTCTCTTATGCTTTGTGGATCTCCACTCTTCATTTGTCATATTGGGGTTATAGTTTTTCTGTTCTTATTTATCTGATATTAATTACTTTATACCTTTTCTACATTTTTCAAAAATTTTGGAATTCCTGTTTCTTTCCATAAGATTGGAAATTAATCTGGTGTGGTATGCATAAACATACACACTTGTGTGTGTGTGTCAAATATGCACACATATGCAGAGTAGTCACAAGAGATCACATAGAAGAGGACAAGTCAAGTGTATATGCTCAGACTATCTAATTAGTCCATCTTTACTATGTTTCAGAATTTTATTTTGTGTACCGGGATATTTGTGACTAGTAATTGAACAGCCAGAATGTTCCTGTATACAATGAAACAAGGAGTTTTCTATTGTATTACAAAATTAAAAATATAATTGTCACATGTACTCTGTCATCAGTGAAATACCATGAGAATATCTAGGTCTTTTAAAAGCTTGGATGTTCAAACTGCTCCTCTGCAGCAAGAATTTCCCAGCCTTGGCAACCTGTCCTGATTCAACTCTCAGTAGAAATATGTGACAAATATTCTTTTAATTTTTTTTTTGTAAGAGAGACAGGGTTTCACTCTGTTGCCCAGCCTGGAGTGTTGTGGTACGATCACAGCTCACTGCACCTTTAACTCCTGAGCTGAAGTGATCCTCACACCTCAGCATTTGAGTAGCTAGGACTACAGACATATACCACCAAACCCAGATGATTTTTCAAAATTATTTTTTTAGAGATGGGGCTCTCACAGGCTCCATGACAACTCTTCCCTTAAGACTTTCACATTCTTCTTTCTACATCAAAAATGAAAAACAAAACAAAACATAAAGTATACCACCTGAAGTCACTTTCAAAAATTCTAAAGTGTACATCTACCTGTACTCTTTAGAGTTGTCTGTGTCTTAGAGCCTCTTGAAGAGGCAATGTTACAATCTTTACTAAGTTATACAAAGCTCCTGTTATCCCTCCATTAATTTGAGCAATACTTACAGAGCACCTACTATGTGAAGGATACCATCCTCAGCATTGAGATACATGTGTAAAGAGAAGAAAACAAATCAATATTTCTTCCTTTATTAACTTACATTCTAAAGAGTATCTCAAGTATTTTCTCCTCTCATTCACAGTAGAACTAAAGCTAATGCTAAAGGACCTAATGTTTTAAAAACCGCTAATTTAAGTCATTTGCAACAAATTCAATAACTATAAAGTACATTGGAAATAATATAGAATAATAATTACAGATCTTCTATATTGATACTTGATGGTATCAGCAGTTAATAAGTTATAAAATGGTTTAAGTTTCTACTTTTATATTAAGCATTTAACATAGTTTGTCTAGAAATTTTTGATGGTTTCTCTTATTTTTCCAAATTAGACTAGTAACACAGCAATTCAAAAAATATTTGATTTTAAGGTATGCCAATCATTCTTAAATAAGATTCTAGTTCAGAAAAAGGGCTTTTTCAGATGAAGGCTGGGTCAACAATCTGCCAGAGTTTCTAGTTCAGAAATGAAACTGTCAGTCTCTCATAATGTTTCAAAGTATCTGGACACTTGACACTGCATAGATAGACAAATCAATGGTGAGGGAGCTTAAGTTTTATGTTATTTCTGTTGTTCCATCAGCATATACCGAGGTAATGCAGTCCCAGAGGCACTCGCTCAGTTCAGATGAGTTTCAACAAGGTTCAAGAAATTAAGAATAGTTTAAGCCACCGTATCAAGATATTCCAGGATGTGTCAGCCTGTTCTGTTGCAACTCCATGGACATTATAGGACAGTTATTCCTTTAACTCTTTATCATTCTTTCTTAACCTCCATGTAAAAAGAAATCCAACTAATTCATGCTACTTTTATAAATTAAGATGTATTTTCATTTTAGGGCAAAGTAATTTTTCCCTCCTCTGATACCATACCACAGTGAGCTGAATGCCTTCAAAGCAGTTATATACAAATCAGCCTAAACTGGAATCAGAAAAATTTCCCTGATATTCTCATTTAAACCTAAGAATAAATTATATACATAAATCATATGGTTTTATGTATGACATATATATTCATATATATGTCACATATATAATCTTATATATTTAATATATCTATATAATGTTACAGTGGTATGAGAAATATGAGGTAGTCAGCATCAGTTATATTGCAAATAGCTATTGCTCTCCTTGACATAGTCCCAATTTTATAAATTTTACTAAAAATAATTCACTTTTTAATCGCTTTTTGTGGTTATCAAGCATGATTTTATCAAATTCTTACATGAGGCTCAAATTGAAGATACAAAAGTTCTGATAAATACAGCAGCACTTGCCACATGTAAGCTACCTTTTAGGCCACTGATCTTATTGTACTTCATGTTATGTCTGTTCATAGAGCACTGCCATCCCACACAGCATCATTGTCTCTAAGACTTGTTTCTACCTTTATACTCTCTAATGACCTCATCTGAGACAGTGGAGATTAGGCCACAAAGCAGACTAAGAAGATGCCCCAGAATACAGTGACTCTACTCATCGCCAAAACATATACAACAGAGAAAATTATCTCACAGATCATCAAAAACATGGTAATCTGTTTCCTGGGGAAATTGAAACCTAACTAGAAACCCTTACAACTTTGAAAATGCGAGTCTGTGATCTATATCCTTGCTCTCCTACTCCTCACCATTTCTACCCCCATTAACATGGGAGTTGAAAAAGTTCAACACCTACCCATTAACAACTTGAAAGGATTTTGCTTTCTTCCTCATTCTTCCTGTTCTCCAGACATTATAGTAAGAAATTACTGTCTTAGAAAAGCTCTTGAATTTAATCTGCTATGAAAAGGTTTGATTACTGTTTTCTTTGCAATTTCTTCTGTTTATATGCCTTTGGGAGAGTTTAATAAATATTTTTTTTTCTTATTCTTTGCTTTAAATTGACCTCTGGGAAATATTTAGGAGGTTATATGTATTCTTCACAGTTTTTCACTTTGGTTCCCTAATACAAAGTGACAGTGGATTTTTAGCTGACTATTCTATTTTTTAACAATTTTGAAAGTTTTCTTGCTGTTGTATCCATTATTATTTTATTAGTTTAATTAAACTAAAACATTTATCCCGATTACACATTTCATTTACCTTCCTTAACAATTAATTAGAAAATAAAGTACAGAATACAATTTTTTCATATGGAACTCTTCAAATAAGTGCCCCAATCAAGTAAATATATACATTTACAGACAATTGACATAGTAAGGTTATACTTACTCTTACATCCCTAGCTAGTCATGCAACATGAGAAAAACCACCAGACTTCCTGGTCCTTTAATCTTTTCATTGATAAATACAGAGGATGAGATAAGATTATTCTGAAGCTTCCTCCGCATGTGTAATGACCTATTATTCTAAAGCATAGTCAGTGTAGCTTCTTAGACACTCATATTTTATTCTACATTTAGCTGGGTATTCTTTGAAAATTTTTACAATAGCAAATAACCTTTTTTTATTTATCTATTTGTGAGATTGACTTTTGCAATCTTGAAGACAGGACTTAAACGTAGAAGCTAGAGTTGTAAAAAAGAAAATCACAAATTCTTCAGTTAGGGCACAGTGAATTCTACTTAGTTCCTGGCCTCATACACTTTACTGTAGATACAATAATGTACAATTATGATTGATTGAGAGTACACACTGAATCCTGGCTGAAAGTGTCTGATCCTTATAGGGCATCATTTTGTAGCTGATGTCTCAGCTATACCTTCTTTAGGTTATTCAACATCATATGAAGTCATTTGCTTCCAGATAGTGCCAGAACATGGTACAACTTTCTTGCTCTAGAGTAGGTCCATTGGTTATGTGGGATCCTGTGTAAGGGATCACATATTCTGTGAGCTCTAGGATAGTACTGCTGATTTCGGTCTTGTGGACAGGTAAGGGAAATTCAAATCAAGAATATATTTGTATTATATTCCAGCCAGGCACAGTGGCCCATGTCTGTAATCCCAGCACTTTGGGAGGCTGAGACAAGCAGATCGCTTGAGGCCAGGAGTTCCAGACCAGCCTGCGCAGCATAGTGAAATCCGATCTCTACTAAAAATGCAAACATTAGCCAGGGGTGGTGTCATACTCCTGTAATCTCAGATACTTGGGAGGCTGAGGCATGAGAATCACTTGGGCCCTGGAGACCCAGGTTTCAGTGAGTCGAGATCATGCCACTGCACTCCAGCCTGGGTGACAGAGTGAGATTCTCTCTCTCTCTCAAAAAAAAAAAAAAAAAAAAAAAAAGTATAATTGTATTCCACTTTAGATGATTGCTATCTCTTCTAGGATGAAATGGATTAATGTAGTCAACTTGCCAAGTGTGTATGTTCTCTTTAAAAGATGGTGACATATAGAGAACTTAGTATGTATCTGTTTCTTGTAGTTAGGGCAGCAGTAATAGATAAATCGGCTTTGGGAACAGGGAACCCTTGCTTTGGCATTTATGAATAATCATCCTCTCAGCCAACGTAGCTTGTTTGTAAATGACCTTACTGTATCAGCATAAGTGTGGCCGACCAATGCAGAAGCTGGTTGTAGCATACCAACTGAGTCATTTTGTTTACTTGATTGATTGTAGCTTCAAGTTTGATATATGCTCTCTGGTGGATATTAACATGCGATACAGATCTTCACACCTGATCATTCTCATAGGTCCATGCATATGTTTCTTCCACAGAAGTTTTTCAACCCAATCATTCAATATCTCTTTCTAGTTCCATTCAGCAACCAGCCTTTGAATCCATATAAATTCTAACCTCAGGACTGGGGCCAACTGGCGTAATAGGAACAGTTTTTTGAAAGGTGTTTAGTTCTTTGCTTCCAATGTAACTAACTTGCTGTGGAACAATATATGTCTATATTGCAATTCTTCTTTAGACCTTGTCATAAAATTTACATGGTATCTTCTCCCAACACAGATATCTCTAAAACCCTGGGTCTCACTGGATCATATCTCCTAAATGATAGAACCACCAGACAAATTAGGAGACCACATATAACACCTGGAATTCAGCACTCTTGGAGGATTTTCCCTCATCACTGTCTCTCTATGTCATTTCTAAATAGGGCTATAGTACAACTGTCATCCATTTTCAATGTGCATCAGCTGCTGAGTTTATTCATCCATGTACCAATATTTGACTTCTTCCTCCTCTGTCAAGGGACTCCCATGCAGCTATTTGTGTGATCTGAGGCAATAAGCCAGGAGAAAAGTGGTAGATAATGTGGGGGATCTAGGCTACTTCCTGTACAGACATTTTGTGTCCTATGCTTTTGTTTGGTAATGAATGCATTACTTACATCCTGCAACTGATTCCTGCTGGTCCAATTCAACCTATGACCTGGCGTGTATGATAAAAGCCAGGTTATAACAGTTCTTTCTACATAGCTAGTTTATGTCCCATCATCAGGCAATCTGTCTGTACAAGTATGAATTTGTATACTAGGAACAGTTTTTTGAAAGGTGTTTAGTTCTCTTTTTCCAATGTAACTTGCTTCAGAACAGTAGAGGTCTATATTGTGATTCTCTACTAGGCCATATATCCCAAATGACAGGACCACTTAGATCTTAATCTGGGGTTGCTGCAAAGCCTATGCTTACTCTTGACCTCATTCAAAGCCGAGAACGATATGTCATCAAATGTATGAGTTCAGCAGGATTTCTAAGTGCAGAATATGCTTCCTCAGGAACCCAAAAGAGGCCGACACTAGACGGAATCATTTGTTTTTAGCTTGAAGGGAACACCATATGCTATTAACTGTCTCCACAATTCTATGTGAGTCCTCCAGCTTTCTCTCTGGCCTGTTTTTTTTTTTTTTTTTTTTTATTATTATACTTTAAGTTCTAGGGTACATGTGCATAACGTGCAGGTTTGTTACATATGTATACATGTGCCATGTTGGTGTGCTGCACCCATCAATTCGTCAGCACCCATCAATTCATCATTTATATCAGGTATAACTCCCCAATGCAATCCCTCCCCCTTCCCCTCTCCCCATGATAGGCCCCAGTGTGTGATGTTCCCCTTCCCGAGTCCAAGTGAGCTCATTGTTCAGTTCCCACCTATGAGTGAGAACATGAACAACAAACAAATATACAAGAAAAAAACAAACAACCCCATCCAAAAGTGGGGAAAGGATATGAACAGACATTTCTCAAAAGAAGACATTCATACAGCCAACAGACACATGAAAAAATGCTCATCATCACTGGCCATCAGAGAAATGCAAACCTGGCCTGGTTTTGACAGCAATAAACAACTTGGCTTGTATCCTTTCAGGAACGTGCCTTCCCCACTGCTATCATGTAGTGTAGTTCGGTAACTGTATCTCCTACCATCAGCTGTGAACTTTAGAGAACACCTACCCAGGGCTTCTCAGTGATGCTGGTGCCTCTCGCATTAATATGCTCCTTATTGTTTTTGTAAAGGAGGCGTCCACCAGGAACACAGTCATCTTCTGAGTATCCCAATATTACATACTATATCCGCTTTAGTGTATCCAATGCTCAGAACCTTTTGATGTCTTACTTCACTTTGTATCACAGTAGTCCAAATACTTCTATTTTATACTGTAATCCACTGGCTTTTCCAAGTTTCCATTAACCATATGAGCACTGGTTGGTGCAATACCCAAGGTCTTTTCCAGAGTATTAAATTGTATGAACTGGAAGAGGAATCTCACGTGAATAAACTTACCTTTATCCAACTTCACATTTCACTGCCCCCCTGCCCTGATTTAACACTCTTGACAT
>NW_022295613.1:0-1054 GCF_002776525.5 Piliocolobus tephrosceles
TAATTCAGAAATTTGAGAAAATGTCTATTCATAAAAATGCAGCACATGAATGTATAATAGCAAAGTGACCTGGGCATAAATTGAATGCAGAATTATATAAGAAATCTCATTAAACATTTCCAAAAGATCAATATTTACAAATATTGAAAGAATACAATCGGTTGCTGAAAAAACTTAGTGTGTTGGCAAAGTCCTTCTTTCATTTATGCAGCCCTAACAAATCGATTTGCATCTGCACTCCTTGGCTTATGGGTGGAGATTCCAGCCCAACTTCTGAGTCTCCCCAGTCTTCAACAGCTCTTTCCTCATAGCTCACCTCCCTTTACTTCAATGTCCACTGAAGCCACCTGTTTCCATCCAATCCTGGAACTGACACATCAGGGATCTTCAGCCCCACTTGCCAGATTTCTCATTGTGTTATTGCATAGATTTAGCAAGGAAATGGAGGCTGTATCAAAGACACCTAGTATATGCATTTGGGTGTCCCCAGCACTTGCCTCTGTCTCTGAGTAGTTACTTGGGATCAGAGAATAAGGCAGCCCTACTCTTCCATCCCTCAGAAATCTCTTGAAATTTTGTCCCTGAAACCTCTCTAAGTGGAGGTAGCAGTTCATCTCATGACACCCCAGAGTTTATTCAGGTAAGTCCTGAGTTATTACACAGAGATAGATCCAGCTGTGTTCCTTTTACTTCTGTCCAGAAGATAAAACACCAGCATGATAAAACAGCTGAACCCGTCAGCCACCATGCAAGCCTTTCCTATATTTGATTCAATGTACTTTTCCAGAAGTAAAATGAAAGTTCTCACAGAGGGGGCCACCTCTGCCTTGTCCTCAGAATTGGAAAATGTATTGTCCATCAAGGAGCCTCAGTACTGAACCTAAAACTCAAGAGAAAATATTTCCTGAATAACAAATGGGATGATCACTTGAAATTTTGCAAAACATGCACAATCTTAATATGATAGACCTTACTAAGGCTAAATGGCCTTATTCATAGTTGAAATTGACACATCATTATATTAAAAAATCTCCACAAGTGATTGATTTTACTC
>NW_022295614.1:0-1513 GCF_002776525.5 Piliocolobus tephrosceles
TTCTGAAAAGCGCTTGAGCAGTTATTTCATTTTGTCAGGGATGAAACAAAGGCACAGGAAGAGTAAGAGATGTATTTCAGGTATTCTTGTTAGAGCTAGCACTTGACTTCAAGGCTTGGGACTTGCTGACCCTGGCCCTTGCCTGGCTTTATGCCTGTTCAGTCCTCAACAGCTTTGAGTACATGGAATAGCACTTGTTATTTTCTCTATTGACCATTTTTAGAAAATTTTAAATTATAGTAGTACACCAATTAATACCTGTAGAGGAATTGATAAAGTTAAAAAATCAGTATTTTATAATTATTATAATAATTTAGGCAAGAATGAACAGTGGATGTTAAAAGTAACAAGTAGACATTGAATGAGGAATAGGATATTCATATAACATCAAACTATCTCCCCATGAATTATCTATTAATAAAAGGAAATATAGTAACCATATAGTGAAGAAACCTGGCAGATACCTCTTTAACCAAATGATCAAAGTTAACACCATGAATAAGGTAACTTTTATGATGTTCTTGACAAAAATGCATAAACTTGAATCTAGTAATGAGGAAACATTCTGCAAAATTGATCTATTTAAAAATACCAGAGTCTTGAAACACAAAGATAGGCTATAACTGTTTCATATTAAAAGAGGCTATAGAGAAATGACAATGTAACTCTCAGGTTCTCAATTATATCCTGTATAGAAAAAGATGATGAAAAGCAATACTGGGGAATCTGGTGAATTTTGAAGATGGACTGTGATTGATAATAACATTATTGATATTAAATTTTATTTTGATAACGTATTTATATAAAAAGCATGTTCTTAGAAAATAATTTTTGTAGGGCGGGTATAGAGAGAGAGGAAGCATGCATTGTGTCAAAATATTAATAATTATTGAACCATGGTACAAAGGAGATATTCATGCTATTCTTGCAAATTTATGTTTAAAATTTTCTCAAAATAAACAAAAATTAACCAAAACTCTCAAATTGGAATAACAATGCGATTTTTTGGTAACAAATGGAATTTCTCAAAAAGGTATAAAAACATTTTTAAATTCTCTCTAACTACTTTCCTCTATTCTCCTGAGATAGTAAATATAAGCAGAAAAATTACATCCTGCCACATCTTATATGCTCATCCAAATATATACATAGATGTTTTTATGAATACATACATATTTCTGTCACAAATAATTGTTTGCACGTTACTCTAGAATGTGGATCAATACATAAAAAATGTCTGCCTTGCTTAATACGTACAAAAATAATTTCTTTGCCTCACTAGTTGCTTAATATCTCAGAGTATGTGATCCACTCATTATCCAACCATTTCTTTAGCTGTTTGAAATTTGCTAACGATTTTCCACTCCCACAATGCTACAATAAATATTGTTGTTTATATGTGTGTGCATATATATAATTTACATATATGTAATTTATATGTGTATGTATATGTGTGTGTGTGTATATATATATAAAATCTAGACCTAGTACTTCTTTAATTAAAATAACAGAC
>NW_022295615.1:0-2504 GCF_002776525.5 Piliocolobus tephrosceles
GAGCAGGGCAGCATGCACAGACCTGGGTGTGGGGTCTGGGGCAGGTACATCTGAGTGGGGTCTGCTGGGAGATAGCAGGGGTGTGAGATGTGAAGGCAGTTGGAATTTACAGGATAAATTATCACTAAGGCGATGCTGGGTAAACAGATAAAATCGGGACTCTCTGGGGGTAAATGTGGACTTAGGGTTACCCTGTGTGTAGGTGTTTTCAGGCTCTGAAGGCAGAGATTTAGGAAATTGGGGCAGAGCTGAGCCCCAGGTGAGGATGAAGACCACCCTTTGGGGTGGATGTTGAATGAGACAGGGGTGGAAACCCAGTGAATGTCCTGGGGTCAGTCCAGCAGGAAGGCAGCAGAGGACACCGGTGCCCTCAAAGGCCCTGTGGGGCCTGCCTCTCAAAGTGCTGGGATTTTATGGGCATCAGCCACTGCTCCTGGCCGATACTGGTAAAATTTCTAAGCTACTCTCTCTCATACCCAGTCCCGTATTGTTTTGTTTTTAAACCAGGTTTATGGCTGTATTTTCTCCAAGGGAACCAAACAGTTAACTGTTTGAAGTACAAATAACACCGTGTTTAAAAACCAAAAATGCCAATTTGTGCAGAAGTTTCCAAATACCCAGCTGGTTTGAGGCTTGCATTGCAGTGTCACTACCTGCTCTTAAATTTCTACACGATGTACAGATAGCGAGGCAGGGATGGCTCACACATCTTCAGGTTTTGATTCTACTAACTTGGGCTATGTTTTCATTTATTTTGGAACGACTCTGGGTGTGGTGAACAATGCCCAGGGTATTTACTTTGAAGCTTGTCAAAGGAACAGTTAGGAAGATTGTCACATTTTTAGAATTTTCAGAGTAATAGTAATAATTTCAAAGAATTTTAAATTGTGTAGTCATTATTTTGCTTTTTTCTAGATGTGCCCCTAAACAGGGTTGCTAACTATAATTCTACATCACAGGATTCAGAACAGTACCCTTTTGGAGCAGATGTCTGTAATCGAGGAATTCCGCCTAGTCAGTTCACTGTAAGCGTGTTTAAAAGATTTTCTTTATCCTAGTTGGCACCTGTGGCTATAGTTTGTTTTCACTGCTGAGGAATATTCCATGATGGAAACAGTGATTCATCTGTTTTTCATATCAGTGGACATTTGGATTATTTTGGGAGTGTGTGTATGTCTATTCAGCCTTCATTTTTGCAGGATTTTTTGTAGAAGATAACGTAATAGTGTAACAGCCTCTGCTACGGAGCCAACACGAACCCTGATTACAGCCACACAGACTCACACAGACTCTCATGCCTTGTTACCAATACACAGAACCATTTTCTTAAGTTGAAATACAGTAGCAGAACCTGAAGTCATGTGAACGTGTCCTCCGATCTTACACTTGGAATTCACTTTTTATTACTATGCCTGCTAATTAGGAAAACATATCAATTATATGGAAATCTGAGAATGTATAATTATACATTTATGACATAAAAAAACTTATTTAATACCCCAGAACACATGGCTATGTTTTTCCCTCATGCCCCACCACTGTCTTCTTTGCTTGAAATGTGAAATGACACTTGAATATGGTTTTCCAGTGACTGTTAGACTGGCTTAGTTCTTCAGACACAGCGGATGTAAAGCACATGGAGAATTTCTGTTTGTGGAATGTGATTTCGCTGCCACCGCCATCCCCTCTGGCCGTCTGCACCGTGGGACGTCTGAGGAGGTCCCTGTTTCATCCTCTGGAAGTTGTGAAAAGGAAGGAGAGGGGGGCGTGCAGGGTGTGGTACCTTTGTGTTTGTCCTTCGAGCTTTTATTTGGAGTCTCGGCTGCCTTGGTGGTTCCTGCCTTTATGTCCCTAGCTCATGGCTTCGTCCTTGTGTCTAACTCACAGGCAGATGGAAAGGGAAGTTGTATTCAGCCAACAGCTTGATCTTATTCTCAAGGCTCAAATCGACTGGGTATTTGGAGACTTCTGTGCAAATTGGCATTTTTGGTTTTTAAACACGGTGTCTTATTTGTACTTCAAATGGGTAACTGGTTCTCTTGGAAAAAATATAGCCATAAAGCTGGTTTGAAAGAAAAAAAAAAAGGGAGTGGGTGTGAGAGAGTGGCTTAGAAATTACACCAGTAATGGCAGGGCATGGTGGCTTACACATGTAATTCCAGCACTTTGAGAGGATGAGGCAGGTGGATCACCTGAGGTCAGGAGTTGGAGACCAGCCTGGCCAACATGGTGAAACCCCGACTGTATTGGGAGGCTGAGGCAGGAGAATCACTTGTACCCGGAAGGCAGAGGTTGCAGTGAGCTGAGATTATGCCACTGCACTCTACCCTGGGCCACAGCAGAAACTCCATCTCAAAAAAAAAAAAAAACCCAGTAATGGAAACCTGACTGTGTCATCTGTGATGGAGATGGCAGATTATTTCGCTTTTAGTGACAGGATGAATTGGATATGTTTGCAGTATTGATCTTGACAAGGGAAATGGTCAGAACCAAATGTGCCCCCC
>NW_022295616.1:0-8680 GCF_002776525.5 Piliocolobus tephrosceles
CTTTTTACATAATCCCATACTTCTTACAGGCTTTGTTCATTTCTTTTTCTTCTTTTTTCTTTTGGTTTCTCTTCTCGCTTCATTTCATTCATTTGAACCTCCATTGCTGATACTCTTTCTTCCAGTGGATCGAGTCGGTTACTGAAGCTTGTGCATTTGTCACGTATTTCTCGTGTCATGGTTTTCATCTCTGTCATTTCGTTTATGACCTTCTCTGCATTAATTAGTCTAGCTGTCAATTCTTCCACTCTTTTTTCAAGATTTTTAGTTTCTTTGCGCTGGGTACGTAATTCCTCCTTTAGCTCTGAGAGGTTTGATGGACTGAAGCCTTCTTCTCTCATCTCGTCAAAATCATTCTCTGACCAGCTTTGATACGTTTCTGGCGATGGGCTGTGCTCCTTTGCAGGAGGAGATGCGCTCTTAGTTTTTGAATTTCCAGCTTTTCTGCCCTGCTTTTTCCCCATCTTTGTGGTTTTATCTGTCTCTGGTCTTTGATGATGGTGATGTACTGATGGGGTTTTTGTATCGGTGACCTTCCTGTTTGATAGTTTTCCTTCTGACAGTCAGTACCTTCAGCTATAGGTCTGTTGGAGATTGCTTGAGGTCCACTCCAGACCCTGTTTGCCTGGGTATCAGCAGCAGAGGTTGCAGAAGATAGAATATTGCTGAACAGCGAGTGCACCTGTCTGATTCTTGCTTTGGAAGCTTCCTCTCAGGGGTGTACTCCACCCTGTGAGGTGTGGGGTGTCAGACTGCCCCTAGTGGGGGATGTCTCCCAGTTAGGCTACTCAGGGGTCAGGAACCCACTTGAGCAGGCAGACTGCCCCTTCTCAGATTTCAACCTCCGTGTTGGGAGATCCACTGCTCTCTTCAAAGCTGTCAGACAGAGTCATTCGCATTTGCACAGGCTTCTGCACCTTTAGCTGGGCCCTGTCCCCAGAGGCGCAGTCTACAGAGACAGGCAGGTTTCCTTGAGCTGCTGTGAGCTCCACCCAGTTCGAGCTTCCCAGCAGCTTAGTTTACCTACTTAAGCCTCAGAGATGGTGGGCACCCCTCCCCCAGCCTCGCTGCTGCCTTGCGGTTAGATTGCCGCAGACTGCTGTGTTAGCAAGGAGGGAGGCTCCCTGGGCGTGGGACCCTCCCGGCCAGGTGTGGGATATATTCTCCGGTGTGCCGGTGTTATAGCGCAGTATTGGGGTGGGAGTGTCCCGATTTTCCAGGTGTTGTGTGTCTCAGTTCCCCTGGCTAGGAAAAGGGACTCCCTTCCCCCTCGCGCTTCCCAGGTGAGGCAATGCCCCGCCCTGCTTCAGCTCTCGCTGGTCGGGCTGCAGCAGCTGACCCGCATGGATTGTCCGGTACTCCCGAGTGAGATGACCCCAGTACCTCAGTTGAAAATGCAGAAATCACCGGTCTTCCGTGTCGCTGGCGCTGGGATATGGAGACTGGAGCTGTTCCTATTCGGCCATCTTGCTCTGCCCCCCTCTTCTCCCTTTTTGAAAGATCTTTCCTTCTGATGCCAATTTTCTTCCTTGTTTACACAAGTTCAACCATTTGAAAAGAAAAGGCAATAGTAAGGGTTTCAAAATGGCAGAGAAATTTGAAAGTCTCATGAACATTCATGGTTTTGATCTGGGTTCTGGGTATATGGACTTAAAACCATTGGGTTTTGGAGGCAATGGTTTGGTTTTTTTCTGCTATAGGCATTGAAGGTGATAAAAGAGTGGTCATCAAGAAAATGGCCCTTACCAATTCCCAGAATGTCAAACATGCTGTACGTAAAATCAAAATTATTAGAAGACTTGACCATGATAACACTGTGAAAGTGTTTGAAATTCTTGGTCCCAGTGGAAGCCAATTAACAGACGATGTGGACTCTCTTACAGAGTTGAACAGTGTTTACATTGCTCAGGAGTACATGGAGACAGACTTGGCTAATGTGCTGGAGCAGGGCCCTTTACTGTAAGAGCATGCCAGGCTGTTCACGTATCAGCTGCTACTGGGGCTCAAGTATATTCACTCTGCAAACGTACTGCACAGAGATCTCAAACCAGCTATTCTTTTCATTAATACTGAAAACCTGGTGCTGAAGATAGGTGACTTTGGTCTTGCACGGATCATGGATACTCATAATTCCCATAAGGGTCATCTTTCTGAAGGATTGGTTACTAAATGGTACAGATCTCCACAGCTTTTACTTTCTCCTAACAATTATGCTAAAGCCATTGACACGTGGGCTGCAGGCTGCATCTTTGCTGAAATACTGACTGGTAAAACCCTTTTTGCAGGTGCACATGAATTTGAACAGATGCAGCTGATTTTATAATCGATTCCTGATGCACATGAGGAAGATCGTCAGGAGCTTCTCAGAGTAATTCCACTTTACATTAGAAATGACATGACTGAGCCACACAAACCTTTAACTCTGCTGTTTCCAGGAATTATTAGAGAAGCACTGGATTTCCTGAAACAAATTTTTACATTTAGCCCCATGGATTGCTTAACAGTAGAAGAAGCACTCTCCCATTCTTACATGAGCATATACTCTTTTTCAATGGGTGAGCCAATTTCAAGCCATCCTTTTCACATTGAAGATAAAGTTGATAATATTTTGCTTATGGATGAAACTCACAGTCACATTTATAACTGGGAAAGGTACCATGATTGTCAATTTTCAGAGTATGATTGGCCTATACATAACAACTTTGATATTGATGAAGTTCAGCTTGATCCAAGAGCTCTGTCTGGTGTCACTGATGAAAAAGAAGTACAAGTTGATCCCTGAAAATATTTGGATGGAGATTAGGAAAAGTATCTGGAGGACCCTGCTTTTGATACCAATTATTCTACTGAGCCTTGTTGACAGTACCCAGATCTTCATGAAAACAAATATTGTGATCTGGAGTGTAGTCATACTTGTAACTACAAAACAAGGTCATCATCATATTTATGTAACTTAGTTTGGAGAGAGTGAAGTTAACCATTACTATGAACCCAGGCTTATTATAGATCTTTCCAATTGGAAAGAACAAAGCAAAGAAAAATCTGATAAGAAAGGCAAATCAAAATGTGAAAGGTATGGACTGGTTAAAGCCCAGATAGCACTAGAGGAAGCATCACAGCAACTGGCTGGAAAAGAAAGAGAAAAGAATCAGGGGTTTGACTTTGATTATTTTATTGCAGGAACTATTCAACTTAGTTCCCAACATGAGCCTACTGATGTTGTTGATAAATGACTTGAATAGCTCAGTGTCCCAACTAGAACTGAAAAGGTTGATATCAAAGTCAGTAAGCTAAGAAAAACAGGAAAAAGGAATGGCAAATCTGGCTCAATTAGAAGCCCTGTACCAATCTTCTTGGGACAGCCAGTTTGTGAGTGGTGGGGAGGACTGTTTTCTCATAAATCAGTTTTCTGAGGTAAGGAAGAATGAACAAGTTGAGAAGGAAAACACACCAGTTACTTGGACAAGTTCTTTAGCGGGAAAGAAGATCCTGAAATGTTAGAAACTGAGCCAGTAGAGGATGAGAAACTTGGGGAGAGAGGACATGAGGCAGGATTTCTGAACAACACTAACTCTCTAATAAGCAGCTTGAGTCCATAGACATCCCGCAGTTTCACAGTCCAGTTGGGTCACCACTTAAGTCAATACAGTCCACAGGAACATCTTCTGCTATGAAATCTTCCCCTCAAATTCCGCATAAAACATACAGCAGCATTCTGAAACATCTGAGCTAAAACATTCAGCAGACATTTATCTTTGAATTATTCAAGAAATGTGTTTTGTCTTTTTTTGTTACTAGTGTTTAAGTCATTTTTTACTTGAAGCAAGTGGTGTTATTTAATAAGGATTTTATTAGTTCTTGGTTTTTAAAATCCATACTTTCTTTTTCTACAGGTGAGATAGTTTTTGTTTTAACTGGCATGCCATTTGCTCACAAAAATAAAGAATAGAGCAAAATAATGCAATGTAGAAGGAGACAAAAGGAATGCACTAAGACAAGTAAAGAACATTCTCTCACAGAACAGTGATCTGTTTTACAGGAAACAAATCTTGCCTTGAAATTTACACAGTGAGACTATACACAATTGCATGAAAATATCTACTTTTTCCTAAGACATTTTTCATTCATGAGTATTTTCAAATTTTTCATACTGTACACATTTCTTAAAACACATGATACCAGCAGCAACTGAAAATGAATGTCGAATTTGGTACATATGTGTTATCTACCTCAAGGTAGCAAGAGTATGTGGCAACACATATACCACCCACAGTGCTTCACAATATGCACTTCTATTTAGCCAGCATTTATTGTAGTAAACTATTCTTAATAAGACTCATTTGTTGTTTATAAAAGTTCTGTGTTATTGTGAAGTGTTAATACATCACATCTTATTTATTTTAGCAAATCAGTGTATTTCTGTATTTAATTATAAAAATTAACTTAGTTTTAAAAATTTATTTGCAAATACACTGTTTCCATTTGGTTCTATGGTTCATTGCCTACCTAGCTGAATATATAATGTCAGCTTATCCTAAAGCTGTTGAAGTACTTAATTTACCTAGGTGTTCATTTTAAGTAATGGAGGAATTTGTATTTTGGAGGTGCTTGATCTATCTATAAAGAAAAATTAATTAGGAATTACTTTATTATAAAATGCTCCTAGAAGTCTTAATTGTGTTTATTTAAAAAACCGAATGTTAGACTTGTGTGCATGGAAGTATTTAAGGTACATCGTTGTTGTAGTTTAAAAGTTGTACATGATAAGACATTTTATTTTTACTGTATGTTTTTACTGAATGATCTGTTCCCCATCCCAAGGCAAGTATGAATACAATTAGGTTAAATGTAGGAAAATAAAATAAAATAAACTTGGCCACTTGTCCTTCATGTTATATCTGTTTGTGTTAAGGGAAAAAAATATTTATTAAACACCTTATTTTCATTAGAAAACAATGTTAGATTCTCTTGGGAATGTGACTATGATCAAAGTGTGGTCTTTATTCTTGAGAAACTTAAAATTTAATATCATCAGAGTTTTCACCAAGCTATGAAGGGATCTTCCTTGTTTACCTATTGTCTTGGAAAACGTGTTCATTAAACAGCAACTCTAGGTGAGGTTTCTAATTCTGTATTTTGTGCAAATGAAAAAGAAATCTTCATCAAATGTTATCTAAGAAATCTTTTTTTTTTTTTTTTTTTTGAGATGGAGTCTTGCTCTGTCACCTAGGATGGAATACAGTGGCACAATCTTGGCTCACTGCAAGCTCTACCTCCTGGGTTCCCGTCATTCTCCTGCCTCAGCCTCCCAAGTTCCTGGGACGATAGGCGCCCACCACCACTCCTGACTAATTTTTTGTATTTTTAGTAGAGGTGGGGTTTCACCATGTTTGCCAGGATGATCTCGATCTCCTGACCTCATCATCTGCCCGCCTCAGCCTCCCAAAGTGCTGGGATTACAGGCATGAGCCCCCACACCAGGCCAATATTTGTATAAAATGTGTGAGGATCTTACTCTGTGTAATGTTCTGCACAAGTAACCATAGAAACTTTTAAAGGACACAGTCCCTGAAATAGATGAGTTTAAGATATCATGACAAACAGAAGTGTTAGACCATTTTCTTCTCCCATTTTGGAGGAATGTCTTGTTTATATAAAATTAGCTTTTTGTCTGTTTCAAATAGTTTTAAACTAATAGAGAATCAATTAGATAAAAACAAAAATAAGATAATTGAGACTCTATAACAAGATCCTATCTTTATGAGGAAAGCAAAGCTTCTTAGAAACTAAAATAATTCTTTTTTTAAGAGGAAAAAATAGAGTATAAAAATCTCAATTAGGAAAGCAACTTACTTTCAGTGCCAGTATTCTCCCAGAACAATATGACATTAATAAACAATTCACAAGGCTCTACTTGAAATTTTCATTTTTTTACACTCTTTGGGCCAGCAGCTTACTCAGTCCTGACTCTGTCCCATGTTATTATCTAAATGTACTACAGTGCAAGTGAAATATCTTCAAATAAAGGAGACGCCTTAGAGACAATCATCGGATACACTCCAGATTGCCCCAGAAAAGTACCCGCACATGCTTTGATAAGACAGTAAATGCCTTCCTGATTTTCAAAGTAATTCTATCAAGCAAATCACCTATATGCTGTTATATAACAGCAATAATTTTTTGTTTTCACTTAAGTGGCCATTCTGAATGAAATGCCTGTTTTAGAATAATGAAAAGAGTAGAACTGGAATGTTTCTAACACACAAAATAATGATAAATATTTGAGGTGATAGAAACCCCAATTACCCTGATTTGATCATTACACATTGTACGCTTGTATAAAAACATGACATAGACCCCATAATACATATGGATACACCTTTTATGTTCCCATGATAACTTTAAATAAATTTTTTTTTAAAGAAGGTAAACCTATGCGAGCTTCCTAAAAAATTTGGCTCAATTTTGAGTTATTAAATAAAAAAACTAAAGTTCTTAGAAACAGTGTTGTATCCTAGTTAAAGGATATATTCTGGTTTTGGTTGTAGATGAGCCCCATCAAATTCAAATATGTCAGCCCCAGCTCATTCTGCCTGCACTTCCAATGCTGCAGACAAATAGACAATGCCTCTCACAGCATGAAGAGTTACACCACTAAATGACATGCCCTATTACATCCATGTTAAGATCATCAAGGCAACAATCCCACTTTTTCCTTGTTAATAGTTTACTATTATATGCGTGCATTTTTTTTTTGTTTTTGCTTGCGCAAAATATTTCTAACTATTGACCTTAATTCTCTCTTGCATTTGTACTGAGATTAAGATTGCTATTATAGACACATGCAAACTTTAACAATAAATAAGCATACCTAGAATACATATGAACACAAACACAAAAAGAGTAACTGCACAGAAAATTATTTGCTTTCTACTTTTATTAACAGTTTTAAAACCATACACAATTTAAATATTTAATATCTATACCAAACACAGCTGGTTAAGATACTATGATTAGAAAAACAATTAATTGGGGGGCGGAGCAAGATGGCCGAATAGGAACAGCTTCAGTCTCCATCTCCCAGCGCCAGCGACACAGAAGACCGGTGATTTCTGCATTTTCAACTGAGGTACCGGGGTCATCTCACTCAGGAGTGCCGGACAATCGGTGCTGGTCAGCTGCTGCAGCCTGACCAGCGAGAGCTGAAGCAGGGCGAGGCATCGCCTCACCTGGGAAGCACAAGGGGGAAGGGAGTCCCTTTCCTAGCCAGGGGAACTGAGACACACAACACCTGGAAAATCGGGTAACTACCACCCCAATACTGTGCTGTAAGCACACCGGCACACCAGGAGAATATATCCCACATCTGGCCGGGAGGGTCCAATGCCCACGGAGCCTCCCTCCTTGCTAACACAGCAGTCTGCGGCAATCTAACCGCAAGGCAGCAGCGAGGCTGGGGGAGGGACGCCCGCCATCCCTGAGGCTTAAGTAGGTAAACTAAGCCGCTGGGAAGCTCGAACAGGGTGGAGCTCACAGCAGCTCAAGGAAACCTGTCTGTCTCTGTTGACTGCGCCTCTGGGGACAGGGCACAACTAAAGCAGCAGAGGCCTGTACAGACGTGAACGACTCTGTCTGACAGCTTTGAAGAGAGCAGTGGATCTCCCAACACGGAGGTTGAGATCTCAGAAGGGACAGACTGCCTGCTCAAGTGGGTCACTGACCCCTGAGTAGCCTAACTGGCAGACATCCCCCACTAGGGGCAGTCTGACACCCCACACCTCACAGGGTGGAGTACACCCCTGAGAGGAAGCTTCCAAAGCAAGAATCAGACAGGTACACTCGCTGTTCAGCAATATTCTATCTTCTGCAACCTCTGCTGCTGATACCCAGACAAACAGGGCCTGGAGTGGACCTCAAGCAATCTCCAACAGACCTACAGCTGAGGGTCCTGACTGTCGGAAGGAAAACTATCAAACAGGAAGGACACCTATACCAAAACCCCATCAGTACGTCACCATGATCAAAGACCAGAGACAGATAAAACCACAAAGATGGGGAAAAAGCAGGGCAGAAAAGCTGGAAATTAAAAAAATAAGAGTGCATCTCCCCCTGCAAAGGAGCACAGCCCATTGCCAGCAACGGATCAAAGCTGGTCAGAGAATGATTTTGACGAGATGAGAGAAGAAGGCTTCAGTCCATCAAACCTCTCAGAGCTAAAGGAGGAATTACGTACCCAGCGCAAAGAAACTAAAAATCTTGAAAAAAGAGTGGAAGAATTGACAGCTAGAGTAATTAATGCAGAGAAGGTCATAAACGAAATGACAGAGATGAAAACCATGGCACGAGAAATACGTGACAAATGCACAAGCTTCAGTAAGTGACTCGATCCACTGGAAGAAAGAGTATCAGCGATGGAGGATCAAATGAATGAAATGAAGCGAGAAGAGAAACCAAAAGAAAAAAGAAGAAAAAGAAATGAACAAAGCCTGCAAGAAGTATGGGATTATGTAAAAAGACCAAATCTAGGTCTGATTGGGGTGCCTGAAAGTGAGGGGGAAAAGGGAACCAAATTGGAAAACACTCTACAGGATATCATCCAGGAGAACATCCCCAACCTAGCAGGGCAGGCCAACATTCAAATTCAGGAAATACAGAGAACGCCACAAAGATACTCCTCCAG
>NW_022295617.1:0-1603 GCF_002776525.5 Piliocolobus tephrosceles
TGTATGTGATAATGGATCAACATTTGAGAGAGATGCAATAAAAAGTTGTAAATTTGACAAAAGCAAACAACCGGAATTAAACACTGGAAAAGCCTGGGTGACGGGAGTGGGGCACCCTGTCTCAAGAAGAAAGAAACAGAGATTTAACAGCAGGGATTGAAACAGAGGTTTGTACACTATTGTTGCTACTGGCTCTTGTTTCAGTAGGAAAAGGCGAAAAGAAGTTTCTTGCATGGATTGTTCAGGATCTGTGATGTTGCCTCCGTTTCCAGTTAGGCATTGTGTGGTGGACTGGCAGTTCCCACATTTGGTGCAAAATGTAAAGCTGATGAATGTAGACATGTTCCCCAACTAGGAGGGGCAGAATTTGGGTGTGTCTTCAGGTCCTTTGGCTTACCAGGAATGAAGATCCTGGGTCCAGGGATTTTGTCAAAATGTCTTAGAGAGTGAGAAATGGGGCAGAATTTAGGCCCAGGGCCAAGGCCTCGAGGTGTGAAGAAACACCCTGGCCTCAGGGCTCATGAAAGCAGGATGATTTTAGGGAGGATGGTGGAATGAGAGGACTGTGACCTTTGGCCCCGTTTCTTTCCATTGTCTTTAATGGGGCAGGTGTGTTCAATCAGAAGGCTTCCCGTGCCCGATGAAAAGAGTCCTGGGGGAGGAAAGAAGCGCTGCTTAGAGAGTTGCTCCACAGGGAGAAAGGAGCCACCATTTTCAGGAGAATGATCCCCAGAAGCATGAGCAGTCCCGATGCCGTGGCTTTACACAAGACGCTGGAGGGTGTTATGTCTGAAGCCGGGACCTGGGCATCAGTGTTCTCTCATGCTCATAACTGATTTTGAGGTGAGCCCAATGGATCACCTGCCTGCCAGTCATGCTCATCACACTGTAGTTTGCACACACGTCACACAGAGACACTGTTAATGCGCACATTTGTGTGCCTGAGCAGGGTTGCACCAAAGATTCTGTGATTGTACGGAGCCCTGAGTTATGCCCTGGACATCTGTACTCTCGGGTCGGTCAACTTGGATCACTGCAGCGAACGAGAAATGGAGCCTGAAATCCAATCAGCGAATACACAAAAGGAAGGGGCCATTTCCCACAATCATTTCCACTGCAACACCCCTCGGATGAACAAGTCTCATTGCAGGTCAGGGACTGTGCTTCAGAGATGCACCTTTCGCAGCTGGATGATTGACCCGGAATCTCCCCAAATGCCATTTTTATACACACCAAATGAGATTTATTTCAGTGCTTGCTGATTTTATTTTAGTTGAAAACACACATGCTCCTGTGTTTGATTTCCTTTATTATCAAGACGACTTACTTCCAAATGACTCACATACCATTGGGATGATTTTCCGCTTCAATTCATTGGAAATGGACACCATTCAATAGGCAAGTGTGTCTGTCTGTTTCCAGCATTCTGTGGGTTCCACCAAGGGCGCAAGTCCTAGGGCGCCTGAGGTCCATTCAACAAGCAATGTAAAAACGGCGAGGCAGGTTCAAAAGAAGAACACCCTTCCTCTCTTCAAATGCGTTGCAGTTTCCACTACTCAAGGTGGCGTGAAGGATCCACAGAAGTCCCACGTTCGCAAAATTT
>NW_022295618.1:0-1399 GCF_002776525.5 Piliocolobus tephrosceles
TAGCTTCTGGAAGGCTGGAATTGAAATCCAACAGTGCCCATTTCAAGATATTCCCAACATCGCCTGGAAAACAAGAGCCTGGATACGCTTCCCTGTGGATGCAGGTCAGTCATCAGAATGCACAGAAACAGCGTTGGCCTCAGCCTGGAGCCATTGTCCTGAAAGGGGATTCTTCCCAGCTCGGGCCTGAGACTGATCCCTGAGAAGCGGCCGCTCCATCCCTGAACCCTTCCTGCTTGTGTCTCCTCACTACCTAGAGAACACAGCATTCAGGCTCAGAATGGCACAGGCCTATCCCACTGGAAGCTGCCGAGGTGCCTCCTGCCAAACAGGACGCCGGGCACGGCAGCAGCATCAAGGGACCAGCAGGGAAGAGGCTGCAGTGATTTGGGGGAACAGCCTGAAAATCACCTGGAGCCTGGTGGCAGGTGGTCTCACCTCCTCCCAATATTAGGTCCCAGAGAAAATAACAATATGAGCAGCTCATGTCACCGCTATTAGCAGAGTCTTTTTATTCTTTCCTTAATTTTTTGCCATTACATTGAGCTCTATAGGTCCATTTTGTTTTCTTTTAATTGTTTTTTTTTTAGACAGAGTCTTCCTCTGTTGCCCAGACTGGAGTGCAGTGATGCGATCTCAGCTCACTACAAGCTCCGCCTCCCGAGTTCACGCCATTCTCCTGCCTCAGCTTCCTGAGTAGCTGGGACTACAGGCGCCCGCCACCATGCCTGGCTAATTTTTTGTATTTTTAGTAGAGACTGGTTTTCACCGTGTTAGCCAGGATGGTCTCGATCTCCTGAACCCTTGATCCACCCACCTCGGCCTCCCAAAGTGCTGGGATTACAGGCATGATCCACCCCACCAGGCATATGGCCCATTTTCTGCTTTTAATGCCACCATTACATGAAATTCCAGATCTGCTTCTGTAAAAATGTTTCATTTTCATTATTTTATTATTCATTACATTGATTCTATGATTTTATTCACTTTGTTTTTTTAAGAAGAACGTCAGTGTGAGAGGGGCTATCCCTGCTGCCCTGTGGCTGCAGAAGGAGGGAGAAGGAGCCTCTCCAAAGAAGGGTTTCCTGAAAGCCCTGAGGCGAGATCCTCACTTCAGAGGGTTCAGGACAAGGACACTCACTTTGTTCTGTGCGGTGTGGAGATGTGGGTGAGCGTTCCTCAGTGGCACCAACTGGTTCCCTCTTGTCCTCAGCTGCCAGTGCCCTGGGACATGTCATTTGGACAAAACACTTTTCCATGTCCTGCAATCCATTCCACGGAGGCAGGAGAAAAAGGTCTGGAGGCAGGAACATAAGGCGGATTCATCCTGACTTCGGAGAATTAATCAAATGGAAACTCTTGGGCAATGACAGGAAATATCCTCTCCATTTACACAGGG
>NW_022295619.1:0-1786 GCF_002776525.5 Piliocolobus tephrosceles
TCACAAGAAGAGAAAACCAAACACCGCATGTTCTCACTCATAGGTGGAAACAGAACAATGAGTTCACTTGGACTCGGGAAGGGGAACATCACACACTGGGGCCTCTCATGGGGAGGGGTGAGGGGGGAGGGATTGCATTGGGGAGTTATACATGATATAAATGATGAATTGATGGGTGCTGACGAGTTGATGGGTGCAGCACACCAACATGGCACAAGTATACATATGTAACAAACCTGCACTTTATGCACATGTACCCTAGAACTTAAAGTATAATAAAAAAATAAAATAAAATAAAATAAAATAAAAATAAAAGAAAGGTGTAACTCTGTGAGATTATTTCACGAATCAGAAAGAAGTATCTCAGAAAGCTTCTTTCTAGTTTGTATACGAGAATATTTCCTTTGTCACCATATGCTTCACTGTGATCCCAATTATCCCTTCTCAGATTGCCCAAAAACACTGCTACCAAACTGTTCCATGAATAGAATCCTGTAACTCTGTGTGATGAATTCACAAACCACAAAGCAATTTCTGAGGAAGTTTCTTTTTAGCTATTGTCTGAGGATATTTCCTTTATCACCATAAGCTTCAATGAACTCCGAAATATCCCATTGCAGATTCAAGGAAAACAGTGTTATCAAACTGCTCAGTGAAAAGAACAGTGTAGCTTTGTGAGATGAATTCACACATCACAAAGTGGTTTCTCAGAAAGCTTCTTTCTAATTTTTATATGAGGGTATTTTCCTTGTCACCATAAGCTTCAATGCCCTCCCAAATATCCTATTGCTGATTCTACAATAACAGTGTTATCAAACTGCTCAATGAAAAGAACGGGGGAACTCTGTGAGATGCATTCACACATCACAAGGCAGTTTCTCAGAAAGCTTCTTTCCAGTTTTATTCTGAGAATACTTCCGTTTGCACTATCGGCCTCAATGCACTTCCAAATATCGCTTTGCAGATTCCACAAAAGCAGTGTTAGCAAACTGCTCCATGAAATGAAAGCTGTGACACTGTGCAATGAATTCACAAATCACAAAGAAGTGTGTCAGAAAGCTTCTTTGTAGTTTTTGTCTGAGGATATTTCCATTATCACCACAAGCTTCCATGTGCTCCAAAATATCATATTGCCTTTTCCAAGAAAACAGTGTTAACAAACTGCTCAATGAAAAGAGTGTAACTCTGTGAGATGAATTCACACATGACAAAGCGGTTTCTCAGGAAGATTCTTTCTAGTTTTTATATGAGGATATTTCCTTTTTCACGATAGACCTCAATGTGCTCCCAAATATCCCTTTGCAGACACCACAGAAACAGTTTTCACAAGCTGCTCAATGAAAAGAACAGTGTAACTCCGTGAGATGAGTTCACAAATCACAAAGAACTTTCACAGAAAGATTCTTTCTAGCTTTCATCTGATGATATTTCTTTTGTCACCGAAGGCTTCAATGTGATCACAAACATCCCTTCTCAGACTCCACAAACAGTGGTACCAAAGTGATGCATGAAAAGAATCGTACACCTCTGTGAGATGAATTCACACATTACAAAGTAGTTTCTCAGAAAGCTTCTGTAGAGTTTTTATCTGAGGTGTTTCCTTTGTCACCATAGGCTTCAATGCCACCCAAAGTATCCCTTCTCAGATTCCCCAAAAACAGTACTGAAAACCTCCTCCATGAAAAGAAAGGTGTAACTCTGTGAGATGAATTCACACATCAGAAAGCAGTTTCTCAGACAGGTTCTTCCTAGTTTTTGTCTGAAGATATTTCCTTTGTCTCCATAG
>NW_022295620.1:0-2235 GCF_002776525.5 Piliocolobus tephrosceles
ACACCAACATGGCACATGTATACATATGTAACAAACCTGCATGTTGTACACATGTACCCTAGAACTTAAAGTATAATAAAAATTTTTTTTTAAAAAAGGAAAGAACATAATGCTTTCATGCTGATACAGACCGCATCATCCTAAATTGTAAAAGTTGTAGGGAGTATTTTAGAGAATGTATTTTAGAGAATATATTTTAGATATATTTTAGAGAAATGTTACATTTTTTTCCAAACTAAACAAAGGCATGATGTATGTGACATTGCAACAGGAAGAACAGTTTCCTAAGAGTCAAAATTCTCTTATTCTGAATCATTAACTGCCTCCTGAAAATTTAAAAAATACGTATTTTTAGTAGTGTGCTAGTTGGCTCCTACAGAAAATGACAGCAAGATGGAGTTAGGAGGGTGAAAGCTTATGGGGGATCACATCTGTGAAAGTAAAAGGAACGAACAGGATTGGGCATGTCGTGTTGAGAGCCTGTGATGCAAACATGACAAAATCTCATTGAGCCCAGTGGGGGCTAGGGCAAATATTAGAGTAGTTCTGCAGTGAGCAGACATTGCTAGACCTTGTGTCATGGTCTTGCCCAGTCACTGACTAAGGTCACTAGCAGGAGCACATGACCTCAACTCAGAAGGTAAAGCACACCTGAAGTTAACAGTAGGAAGTTGCCAGTTGACCAAACTCTTCACAGTTCAGAAAAGCAGGTCCTGACTTGAAGGAGAACTTGAGTTCTCTCTCTCTTTGTGTCTGCCTTATCCATCCCTGTGCCCTACAGATTCACTTCATTCATATTCATTTGTGGAATAGCTACTCCTGGGAGGAAATTGAGGCAATAAAAACTAGTGGCTAAAATTGCATTCTCCTTTTAGCTTCTCATTTCAGGGCTGCAACTGTACTTTGCTCATCTCTTTCCTCCTCTATCCATTCAAACTCACATTCTCCTTAGCTATTACATCTGCTTATCTTGGTGGGGAGAATACTATGTTCAAAATGCTGTGTTCAGAACCCTCATTCCTGAGGGACCTGAGTTCTTGGTAAATCTATTCTTCTCAGCCTAGTTTCCTGCCCTTACTCTTTTATTGTTAGTAGATTGGAGCAAAAGTAATTGCAGTGTTTGCCATTACTGTAATGAATGCCATTAATTTAATTTTTATTTATGCCATTTATTTAATTTTCACCATTAAAGGAATGGCAAAAACTGCAATTAGTTTGCACCAACCTAACACAATTGGTCAAAAGAGTACCCAGAAGTCATCAGTGGATAACCCGTATTCCACACTTATTTCTACTACCCCTATTGCATAAGAACTGCTCTATCTACTTTTACTAATCCTGTTCAGTGGTCTGATAAAATGATGACTCATTTCATGGCCTTCTGTTCCTTAGATATGGGTATCTAAAGCGCCAGGTGATGGCCATAGCTTTTAGTTCAGAAGAATTGTTGTGTCTACTGGCGACAGTGTATGCCTTTTGGGTATCACAACCTCTAAACTTGAAAAGCCAGGAATTGTAGGAATGAGAAGCACACAATTTCCCAGTAAGTCATTAAGAATGCTAGTACATGGGCCACTCCTGATTCAGCCGCTTGATTCCCTATGTATCTCCTATGAAGATCTATGTATTTTACCTATTGGAGGTACAATGCCATAGAGAGGTTTCTAATTCCTGATGGATGGAACCCCAGGCTCACAGAGTATTGCCTCCCAACTAGTACTTCAGTTGCACATTCAACAGACCTTTCCATCCCCCTGTCAGGCAGCTTCCGCTGACTGGTGTGTATGAGACAACCAGTGGATCTCATGGTCGTGGGACTACTGCTCATCCTTTGCTATAAGCGGCTGTCCTGGTCAGAAGCTGCATTAGATGGAACTGTATGCCTACATGTTAGGCACTCTGGGAGCCTCTGGATGGTGGTGCTAACTGAGGCTCTGCAGGGAGGAAAGGCAAACCAGTATCTGCAATAAGTATCTGTAAGAACAGACAGTGTTCCTACAAGAATAAATAAATGCCACCAAATGGCTTGCTAGTCTCCTTGAATAGTAGTAACATGGGGAACAAATTGTCTCTGTGGCTGGTAGGTTGGACACTCAGAAATAGCTGTAGTTATTCAGGTTCTGGTTTGTGGGAATCTCTGCTTTTGGGCTGTTGCATAGCCTCCATCTCTGACTTCATGGCTATGGCATTAGTGAGTCATTGAGCAAGCACTGGGATGGTTGCTGACTTCAACTG
>NW_022295622.1:0-1459 GCF_002776525.5 Piliocolobus tephrosceles
ATAGATGGTGATTTATTTAATGGATCTAGAAAAAGGAAATTGAAAACCTTCTGGAAAGAATAGACCATTGTAGGTGCCATTAAGATCATTCATGATCCATGGGAGGTCAAAAGAGCACAGTTAAAAAGACAACAAAGTATTCTGAATGCTACATAAACTTAGTTGATCAAGCAGTGGTAGAGTTGGAGAGAATTGAATCCAATGCTGATAGAAGTTCTGCTGCGGGGAAATGCTATCAAACAGAATTGCATGCTATAGAGAAATATTTCATGAAAGGGTCAACTGATGTGACAAAATTACATTTTTTCTTATTTTAAGAAACTGCCACAGCTCTCTGAATCTTTAGAAACTATCACCATGATCAACACAGTCAGCAGCCACCAGTATCGACGCAAGACCCTCCACCAGCAAAAACATTATAACTCACTGAAGGCTCAGATTATTATTAGCATTTTTAGCAATGAAGTATTTTTAATTCAGGTATATACATTGTTTTAGTAAAAACACAATGCTGTTGCACACTTAATGGACTATGTGCACTAGGAAATCCAAAATGTGTGCAACTTCCTTTATTGCAGGAGTCTGGAACCAAACCTGTAATATATTTGAGGTATGACTGTATTCAAAACTTAAGCAAAAAGAGCAGCATCAAGAAAAGGTTTACAGAAATACAGACTACCATCAAAGAATTCTATAAACACTTCTATGCAAATAAACTAGAAGAAATAGATAAATTCCTGGACACATACAACCTCCCAAGTCTAAACCAGGAAGAAGTTGAATCCATGAATATACCAATAACAAGTTCTGAAATTGAGGCATTAATTAATAGCCTACCAACCAAAAAAGTCTGGGACCAGAGAAATTCACAGACGAATTCTACCAGACGTACGAAGAGGAGCTGGTACCATTCCTTCTGAAATGATTCTGAACAGTAGAAAAAGAGGGAATCCTCCCTAACTCATTTTAATGAGGCTAGCATCATCCTGATACAAAAGCCTGGCAGAGACAAGACAAAAAAAAGAAAATTTCAGGCCAATATCCCTGAACATCAATGCAAAAATCCTCAGCAAAATACTGGCAAACCGAATCCAGCAGCACATCAAAAAGCTTAACCACCACAATCAAGTTGGCTTCATCCATGGGATGCAAGGCTGGTTCAACACATGCAAATCAATAAATGTACTCTGTCACATAAACTGAACCAATGACAAAAAACATATGATCATCTCAATAGATGCAGAAAAGGCCTTTTACAAAACTCAGCAAATCTTCATTCTAAAAACTCTCAATAAACTAGGTATTTATGGAACGTATCTCAAAATATTAAGAGCTATTTATGACAAACTCTCAGCCACTATCATACTGAATGGGCAGAAATGAAGCATTCCTTTTGAAAACCAGCACAAGACAAGGATGCCTTCTCTCACCACTCTGATTCAACATAGTATTGGAAGTT
>NW_022295623.1:0-1039 GCF_002776525.5 Piliocolobus tephrosceles
TTACGTTCCGTTCCACTCCATTCCATTTTGCATTTCAGTCTATATGCCGTTTCATTCCTTTCCTTCCATGCTCCATTCCATTCCATTCCATCCCATTCTATTCCATTGTATTCCGTTCCATATTCCGCTTCCCTCCATTCCATTTCAATCCATTTTCCATTCCAGTCCGTATTCCATTCCATTCTATTCTATATTCCTTTGCATTGCATTCCATTCCTTATGCCATTTCATACCAATCCACATTCCATTCCATTCCTTATTCAATTCCATTCAATTTTCCATACCATTCAATTCCATTCGGTATTCCATTGCATTCCGTATCCCATTGCATTCCGTATCCCATTCCATTCCATTCCTTTCAATACCATTGCATTTCATATTCCCTTCCATTCTATATTCCATTCCATTCCATTACCTTCCATTCCATTCTGTTCCATATTCCACTCCATTCCATATTCCATTCCATACCATTCCATTCCATTCCATATTCCATTCCATTCCATTCCATTCCATTCCATATTCCATTCCATTCCACTGCATTCCATTCCGTTCCAATCCATTCCATTCTTTACTGCATTCCATTCCATATTCCATTGCATTTCATATTCCATTCCATTTCTTATTACTTTCCATACCATTCCTTTCCATTCCATTCCTTTTAATATTCCGTTCCATTCCATTCCATATTCCTTTCCAATCCATATTCCATTCCATTCCATTCTATTTCATTCCATTCCATGCCATTTCATATTCAATCCCTTTCCATTCCATAACATTCAATTCCATTCCATTCCATATTCCATTCCAATCCATTCCATTCCATTCCATTCTATTCCATTCCATATTCCAATCCATTCCATTCCCTTCAATTCCTTTCCATGTTCCGTTTCATTCCATATTCCATTCCATTCCGTTTCATATTCCATTCCATTCCGTTCCATACTCATTTCCATTCCATTCCATTCCATTCCTTTCCATTCCATATTCCACTGCATTCCATATTCCATTCCAATCCATTCCATTCCTTTCCATCCCATTC
>NW_022295624.1:0-1016 GCF_002776525.5 Piliocolobus tephrosceles
TTCTGGTTGGTAGGATTTTTACTACTAATTCACTTTTGGAACTCATTGTTTTTCTCTTCAGGGATTTAACTTTTTCCTGGTTCAATTTTGGGAGACTGTATATTTCCAGGAATTTATTCATTTCCTCTAGGTTTTCTAGTTCGTGGGCATACAGTTTTTTTCTAATAGTGTCTGAGGGTTTTTCATATTTCTGTGGGATCAGTTGTAAAGTTCCTTTTGTCATTTATTATTGCATGTATGTCTTTTGACTTTTTTAGTCTAACTAGAAGTCTATCCATCTTATTTATTCTTTCGAATAACCAATTAATAAGTGTGTTAATCTTTTGTATGGTTTTTCACCTCCCAATTTTATTCTGTCCAACTCTGTTTTGCATTATTTTTCTTTCCTGCTAGCTTTGGGGTTGGTTTACTTTTATTTCTCTAGTTCCCCTAGTTGTGATAATGGGTTTTTAATTTGAGATGTTTAACTTTTTGATGTGAGTGTTTTACATTGTAAACTTTCTTCTTATCAGTGTTTTTTGCTGTGTCCCAGAAATTCTCATATTTTATATCCTCGTTCTCCTTAGCTTCAAAGGATTTTTTGATTTCTCTCTCAATTTCATTGCTTACGCAAGTGATTCAGTAAGAAGGTTGTTTAATTTTCATGTAATTGTATGGTTTTGAGTGATTTTTGTTAGTACTAATTTCTACTTGTATTACACTGCCGTCTATGAGTGTGGTTGACATTTCAGTTTCTGTGAATTTGCTGAGGATTATTTTATGGTCGATTGTTTGGCTGATTTTAGAGTATATGCCATGTGCAGATGAGAAGAGTGACTGTTGTTTTGGGGTGAAGAGTTCTGTAGATGTCTGTTAGATCCATTTGGTCAAGTGTCAATGTTCCAGTCCCTAATATTTTTGTTAGTTTTCTGCCTTAATGATCTAATACCGTCAGCGGGATGTTGAAGGTTCTCATTGTTACTGTGTGGGTAGCCGCATTTCTTCAATGATCCCTAAGAACTTGATTTTATAAATCT
>NW_022295625.1:0-1056 GCF_002776525.5 Piliocolobus tephrosceles
CTTTGGGATTTGTTTACTCTTGGTTCTTTAGTTCTTGTGGTTGTGATATTAGGTCGTTGACTTGATTTGTGCCTTAATTTCATTATTTACCAAGGAGTCATTCAGGAGCAGGTTGTTTAATTTCCTTGTAGTTGTGTGGTTTTGAGTGAGTTTCTTAACGTTGAGTTCTAATTTAATTATGCTGTGGTCTGAGAGAGTGTTATGATTTCAGTTGTTTTGCATTTGCTGAGGAATATTTTACTTTAGATTATGTGATCAGTTTTTGAGTAAGTACTGTGTGTCCATGAGAATGTATATTCTGATGTTTTTGGGTGGAGAGTTCTCTATATATCTATCAAGTCCACTTGATGTCTAACTGAGTTCAGGTCCCGAATATCTTTGTTATTTTCTGTCTTAATGCTCTAATATTGATAGTGGGGGTGTTCAAGTCTCCCACTATTATTGTGTGAGAGTCTAAGTCTCTTTGAAGGTCTTTATGAATCTGAGTGCTCCTGTATTGGGTGCACATATACTTAGGATAGTTAGATCTTCTTGTTGAATTGAGCCCTTTATCATTATGTAATGCCCTTCTTTGTAATTTTTGGTCTTTGTTGGTTTAAAGTCTATTTCATCAGATACTAGGATTGCAACCCCTGCTTTTTTTTCTCTTTTCCATTTGCTTGGTAAATCTTCTTCCATCCCTTTATTTTGAGCCTATGTGTCTTTTTGAACATGAGATGGGGCTCTTGAAGACAGCATACCAATGGAGTTTCACTCTGTCCAGCTTGCCATGCTGTCTATGTCTTTTAATTGGTGCATTTAGCCCATTTACATTAAAGGTTAATATTGTTATGCATGAATTTGATCCTGTCATCGTGATGTAGCTAGCTATTTTCAGGGTTGTTTATGTGGTTGCGTCATAATGTCACTGGTCAGTGTACTTCAGTGTGTTTTGTAGTGGCTGGTAATGGTTTTTCCTTTCCATATTTCGTGCTTCCTTCAGGAGCTCTCGCAAGGCAGGCCTGGTGGGGACTTATTCCCTCAGCATTTGCTTTTCTGAAAAGGATCTTATTTCTT
>NW_022295626.1:0-1128 GCF_002776525.5 Piliocolobus tephrosceles
ACTTGGCGAAACCCCGTCTCTACAAAAAATAAAAAAATTAGCCAGGCATGGTGGTATGCGCCTGTAGTCCCAGCTGCTTGGGAGGCTGAGATGGGAGGCTCACTTGAGCCTGGGAGGTGAAGGTTGTAGTGAGCAGAGATCACATCACTGCACTCCAGCCTGGGTGGCAGAGCCAGACACACACACACATATACACACTCTCTCTATATACAGTTATACATAAATATAGTTGTATATATGTAACTATAGGCATTACCATATATATATCATATATAAATGAACTAAGGCATTACCATAAAGGTATATGGTATTTATTTTTAATTTTTAATTTTTAATTGCTTAGCACACTGCCTGGGACCTTAGGCACCCAATAAATGCTTAAATTAATGAATGATATAATAAAAATGAAATGGGACATTACCAGGTGGTAGTCATCATTTAGCAAGCTGACATAGTTTTTACTCAAAAGGACATAATGTCCTCTTTCTCTCTTGTGACATTTATCTCACTGAGAGGTGTGTAGTACAGAGGATGTGTTTTGGAAATCAATGCATTTCTTTTTCAGAACACTATTTCCTGAGATGGAAATCAGCCAAGCACAGAGTTCACAGATAACTGTCCCAGGCCAGGTTATATAGTCGATGTTCATAAGGGCAAAATCCATAGGCTTCTCGGGTGTCCATGGCACATACCAAAATCATAGGAGCTTCCCCTGGGATTGTTTGTCCAAATTGTAAAATAGAAGAACAGTAAATTGATTGAGTAGATTTTTTTTTTTTGTTTTTTTGTTTTTTTTTTTTGAGATGGAGTCTTGCTCAGTCGCCCAGGCTGGAGTGCAGTGGCCAGATCTCAGCTCACTGCAAGCTCCGCCTCCCGGGTTCATGCCATTCTCCTGCCTCAGCCACCCGAGTAGCTGGGACTACAGGCGCCCGCCACCTTGCCCGGCTAGTTTTTTGTATTTTTAGTAGAGACGGGGTTTCACCGTGTTAGCCAGGATGGTCTCGATCTCCTGACCTCGTGATCCGCCCGTCTCGGCCTCCCAAAGTGCTGGGATTACAGGCTAGAGCCACCGCGCCCGGCCTGAGTAGATGTATTTTTATTTCCAAGTAGAAATTTGCGTGAAGGCTT
>NW_022295627.1:0-2248 GCF_002776525.5 Piliocolobus tephrosceles
AGATTTGCATACTTAACATTCAATGTGTTAATGAAATCATTTGCATTTTTAATTGATCAGCTTTAAAGAAAACTGAATATTGTGTAGGCACTCACCTATTATAGTATTAAGTTTTTCATTAATAATTTAGGCTATGAGCAAACGTATGCAGCCAAAGTTTTTTTTCGTCTCCTCCAAAATTATTTCTAATTTTCAGCTTTATAACTTCTCTGATGGTACAACTGCCATATAATTTCATTAACAGTATTCCAGTTGTTGAACTGGCATCCCTGAAAATTAGGACGCTAAGCCGTTTTTGAGTCTATTTGAACCTATGATTTCACCAAAGGGCATTTTTTGGTCCAATCAATGTGAGAAGGCTGCACATCTAATTTTGTTTTTAAACTGAGAACCAGGAAACCTTAGTACATATCAATTAGTTGTATCTTTTTAGCTATGATGCTTTGTTTTGATACTACTGCAAATGATTTCACCGTCAGGACCTGGATGTAATACAGGTAAAATGGAGCCCTTGAAATACTACTCCCTCTAACAGCCAGTCCGACAAATGTACTCGTTTACCAGTCATCTTCTCAGGAAAGAAACCTCAATCATTCTTTACACTGGAAAATTAAGAGTTGTATTTGTTCCTTCATTTTCGTTATCCCCTAGGTACAATCAATAAGTACAATAATGTACCTTCAAAATAGTTCCCAAAAAACTCCATTGCCCCATCTCGCTTTTTAACAATACCCTGTTCAAGCAGCTATCTTCATTTATTTCCCCTATTGAATTGCCTCTTTCTGATATCTCTCTATGATTAAATCCTTCTAAGTATTTTTATCGACAGCAACTGAAGTGATACATTTTCTAACATACATCATTGTTATATTGAAATCCTGCTTGAAATGATGTAAGAGGTGGGTAAATCTTTTCTATTGAATATATAAAGGTATCCCTTTTCTTTCTAAAATGACGTTAAATGACCGTAACAGGTAAGGAAAAATAACAGGTAAAAAAAATGAGAAGAGATAGAGTTTAACAATTTCAAAAAATCAATTAAATGAGCAATAACTGACTTGACACATCTCAGAAAACTGTTATGAAACTTACAAGGAGAAAAACCATAAGAAGCAGGTTATTTCTGTTGCAATTCTCAGAAACTAGGTGCATACAAGCACAGTTCAGAGTTAGATGAAAATCAGAAGGAATAATTGAAAGTTTCTATAAAAAGTAGTTATATAACACCAGATACTTTCCCCCATTCTAAGGGATCTGGGAAAACAGCAACACAAGGGAAGGACAAATAGATACGGATGTTAAAATATTTATTTCCTTATTTCCTTGAGTTGTAGCATATTACATATATACATGCACTATGCTCTTTTCACTCTGTTTCATAGAGATCTTCATTCATTCTCACAGACTCATAGTACTCTACTATATGAGCTGTACCATGATTTATTCAAACATTATCTTAAGTATGGGTTCACGGTTTTTTTCTTCCCAATAATTGTCATTACAAATGATGCCACATACAACTTTTTCTGGGTAACTATTTTTGTATTACTGGAAACATGTCTCAGAGTGAATTCTTAGAAGCGAACTTGGGGGATCAAAGAGTTAAAAAACCCATGTAGTTTTAGTTACATGTTGCTAAATTCACCTCCTGAGGGAATGTACAGTTTTGTGGCCATTTCAACACAGCTTCTCAAAAAGAATGAGTGGTCAAACCTTTTTAATTTTTAAAAAATTGTATAAGTGAGAATTGACATTGTCATGTAGTATATTTAAGGAAACCCCCCCTTTTTTTTTTTTTTTTTTTTTTTGACGGAGTCTTACTCTGTTGCCCAGGCTGGAGCCCAGTGGTGCGATCTCTGGTCACTACGAGTTCTGCCTCCCGCGTTCACGCCATTCTCCTGCCTCAGCTCCCCGAGTAGCTGGGACTACAGGCGCCCGCCACCATGCCCGGCTACTTTTTTGTATCTTTAGTGGATATGGGCTTTCACCGGATTAGCCAGGATGGTCTTGATCTCCTGACCTCATGATCTGCCCGCCTCGGCTTCCCAAAGTGCTGGGATTACAGGTGTGAGCTACCACGCCTGGCCTAAAGAAACATTTAAGAATAGTTTTAGTTTATGGAAAAATTCTGCAGTACACAGACTTCCCATATACCCAGACTTTCCCTTATTACTACCTTCTTACATTGACTCAGCACATTGATCACAATTAATAAACCGATATTGATACATTATTATTAACTAAAGTC
>NW_022295628.1:0-8193 GCF_002776525.5 Piliocolobus tephrosceles
ACTGGCAAACTGGATAAAGAGTCAAGACCCATCAGTCTGCTGTATTCAGGAGACCCATCTCACATGCAGAAACATACATAGGCTCAAAATAAAGGGATGGAGGAAGATCTACCAAGCAAATGGAGAACAAAAAAAAAACAGGAGTTGCAATCCTACTCTCTGATAAAACAGACTTTAAACTACCAAAGATCAAGAGACAAAGAAGGCCATTACATAATGCTAAAGGGATCAATTCAACAGGAAGAGGTAACTATCCTAAATATATATGCACCCAATACAGGAGCACCCAAATTCATAAAGGAAGTTCTTAGAGACTTACAAAGAGACGTAGACTCCCATACAATAATAATAGGAGACTTCAACAATAGCCTGTCAACATTAGACAGATCAACGGGACAGAAAGTTAACCAGGATATCCAGGAATTGAACTCATCTCTGCACCAAGCGGACCTAATAGACATCTATAGAACTCTCCACCCCAAGTCAACAGAATATACATTCTTCTCAGCACCACATCACACTTATTCCAAAATTGACCACATAATTGGAAGTAAAGCACTCCTCAGCAAATGTACAAGAACAGAAATTATAAAAAACTGTCTCTCAGACCACAGTGCCATCAAACTAGAACTCAGGATTAAGAAACTCAATCAAAACCGCTCAACTACATGGAAACGGAACAACCTGCTCCTGAATGACTACTGGGTACATAAGGAAATGAAGGCAGAAATAAAGATGTTCTTTGAAACCAATGAGAACAAAGATACAACATACCAGAATCTCTGGGACACATTTAAAGCAGTGTGTAGAGGGAAATTTATAGCACTAAATGCCCACAAGAGAAAGCAGGAAAGATCTAAAATTGACACTCTAACATTGCAATTAAAAGAACTAGAGTGGCAAGAGCAAACACATTCAAAAGCTAGCAGAAAGCAAGAAATAACTAAGATCAGAGCAGAAAACCCTCCAAAAAATCAGTGAATCCAGGAATTGGTTTTTTGAAAAGATCTACAAAATTGGCAGACTGCTAGCAAGACTAATAAAGAAGAAAAGAGAGAAGAATCAAATGATAAAGGGGGTATCACCACTGACCCTACAGAAACACAAACTACCATCAGAGAATACTATAAACACCTCTTCGCAAATAAACTACAAAACCTAGAAGATGGATAATTTCCTGGACACTTACGCTCTCCCAAGACTAAGCCAGGAGGAAGTTGAATACCTGAGTAGACCAATAGCAGACTCTCATTTTGAGGTAATAGTTAATAGCCTACCAACCAAAACAAGTCCAGGACCAGATGGACTCACAGCTGAATTCTACCAGAGGTATGAGGAGCAACTGGTACCATTCCTTCTGAAACTATTCCAAACAATAGAAAAAGAGGGAATCCTCCCTAACTCATTTTATGAGGCCAACATCATCCTGATACCAAAGCCTGGCAGAGACACAACAAAGAGAATTTTAGACCAATATCGCTGATTAACATCAGTGCAAAAATCCTCAATAAAATACGGGCAAACAGAATCCAACAGCACAACAAAAAGCTTATCCACCATGATCAAGTGGGCTTCATCCCTGTGATGCAAGGATGGTTCAACATACACAAATCAGTAAACGTAATCCATCATATAAACAGAACCAAAGACAAAAACCACATAGTTCTCTCAATAGATGCAGAAAAGGCCTTTGACAAAATTCAACAGCCCTTCATGCTAAAAACTCTCAATAAATTCGGTATCGACGGAATGTATCTCAAAATAATAAGAGTTATTTATGACAAACCTACAGCCAGTATCATATTGATTGGGAAAAAACTGGAAGCATTCCCTTTGATAACTGGCACAAGACAGGGATGCCGTCTCTCACCATTCCTATTCAACACAGTGTTGGAAGTTCTGGCTAGGACAATCAGGCAAGAGAAAGAAATAAAATTTATTCAGTTAGGAAAAGAAGAAGTCAAATTGTCCCTATTTGCAGATGACGTGGTTGTATATTTAGAAAACCCCATTTTCTCAGCCTCAAATCTCCTTAAGCTGATAAGCAACTTCAGCAAATCTCAGGATGCAAAATCAACGTACAAAAATCACGAGCATTGTTATACACCAGTAACAGACAAGCAGAGAGCCAAATCATGAATGAACTCCATTCACAATAGCTTCAAAGAGAATAAAATACCTAGGAATCCAACTTACAGGGGATGTAAAGGACCTCTTCAAGGAGAACTACAAACCACTGCTCAGTGAAATAAAAGAGGACAAAAACAAATGGAAGAACATTCCATGCTCATGGATAGGAAGAATCAATATTGTGAAAATGGCCATACTGCCCAAGGTAATTTTTAGATTCAATGCCATCCCCATCAAGCTACCAATGACCTGCTTCACAGAATTGGAAAAATCTGCTTTAAAGTTCATGTGGAAGCAAAAAAGACCACGCATTGCCAAGACAATCCAAAGTCAAAAGAACAAAGCTGGAAACATTACATTACCTGACTTCAAACTATACTACAAGGCTACAGTAACCAAAACAGCATGATACTGATACAAAAACAGAGATATAGACCAATGGAACAGAACAGAGCCCTTGGAAATAATACCACACATCAACAGCCATCTGATCTTTGACAAACTTGACAAAAATAAGAAATGGGGAAAGGATTCCCCATTGAATAAATGGTGCTTGGAAAACTGGCTAACCATAAGTAGAAAGCTGAAACTGGATCCTTTCCTTACTCCTTATACGAAAATTAATTCAAGATGGATTAGAGACTTAAATGTTAGACCTAATACCATAAAAACCCAGAAGAAAACCTAGGTAATACCATTCGGGACGTAGGTATGGGCAAGGACTTCATGTCTAAAACACCAAAAGCAATAGCAACAAAAGGCAAAATTGACAAATGGGATCTAATTAAACTAAAGAGCTTCTGCACAGCAAAAGAAACTGCCATCAGAGTGAACAGACAACCTACAGAATGGGAGAACATTTTTACAATCTACTCATCTGACAAAGGGCTAATATCCAGAATCTATAAAGAACTCATTTAAATTTATAAGAAACAAACAACCCCATCAAAAAGTGGGCAAATGATATGAACAGACACTTCTCAAAAGAAGACATTCATGCAGCCAACAGGCACATGAAAAAATGCTCATCATCACTTGCCATCAGAGAAATGCGAATCAAAACCACAATGAAATACCATCTCACACCAGTTAGAATGGCAATCATTCAAAAATCAGGAAACAACAGGCGCTGGAGATGCTGTGGAGAAATAAAAACACTTTTACACTGTTGGTGGGTCTGTAAACTACTTCAACCATTGTGGAAAACAGTGTGGCAATTCCTCAAGGATCTAGAACTAGAAATACCATTTGACCCAGTCATCCCATTACTGGGGATATACCCAAAGGATATAAGTCATGCTTCTATAAAGACACATGCACACATATTCTTATTGCGGCACTATTCACAATAACAAAGACTTGGAATCAACCCAAATGTCCATCAGTGACAGACTGGATTAAGAAAATATGGCACATATACACCATGGAATACTATGCAGCCATAAAAAAGGATGAGTTTGTGTCCTTTGTAGAGACATGGATGCAGCTGGAAACCATCATTCTCAGCAAACTATCGCAAGAACAGAAAACCTACCACCACATGTTCTCACTCATAGGTGGGAATTGAACAATGAGATCACTTGGACACAGGAAAAGGATCATCACACACCAGGTCCTATTGTGGGGAGGGGGTAGGGGAAGGAATAGCATTAGGAGATATACCTAATGTAAATGACGAGTTAATGGGTACAGCACACCAACATGGTACATGTATATATATGTAACAAACCTGCACGTTGTGTACATGTACCCTAAAACTGAAAATATAATAATAAATCATAATAATAAAAGATACAGACCAGTATCTTACTGTGACCATGTGCTTTCATTTCTTGTGTGTAACTACCAGAAGTTATATCTTTTGTTAACTACATACATTTAACTTTATATTATGAAATCATTCTCTGTATCCCTGGTAATCCTCTTTAATCTCAAGTCTACCTTATCTAATATTACTATAGCTACTCTTTTGGTTAGAGTTTGGATGACATATATTTTCTCATGTTTTTATTTTTCACCTACCTATATTTAATTGGGCTTTTTATATGCAACATGCGCTTTTATCCTTTTTAATTGAATCTCTACATATGTCATCAATTTCACAGTACGCTTTTCTATTTTTGCTTTAAAAGGCATTTTGCTTTTGAGCATGATAAATGATAAAATCATGCACTTATATTTATTTTTGTAGCTACCATTTTCAGGACTCTGCTTTCCATTTTGTTGATCCAGATTTCTGTTCTACTTAATTTTCCTGCTGCCTCATGCACTTCTTTACATATTGTAGTTTAGGCCTACTATTGACGAGTTCTTTCAGTTTTGTAGGTCTCAAACAATCTTTATTATTCCTCCTTTTTGAAAAATAAAGTATTTTTTTCTTTAAAGAATTTTAGGTTGACATTTGAATACTTTCTTTAAAGATATTGCTGTACTGTTTTCTGCCTGTTTTATGAATTGTGTCCAAAAATAAACTTTCTTTCTCCGTCCTTAATTTGCATTTTTCTGCATGTTGTATTTGTCTCTTCTCTAGATTATAATGCACTATGGAGAAGTATCTTCATATTTCATGTGCTTTGGGTTAATTGGCATTCTTGGATCTGTAGATTCAAAGCCTTCATCAAATTTGAAGAAAGGATGACAGGTTTTCTTTAAATATTATTCTGTCCCATTTTCTCCTTGGACTTTAATTACATATTTACCAGCTACAAGTTTTTCTTTGACTCCAGAAGTTGTGTTTACTATTTTTTTCCAGTCTTTTTCCTTTTTGTGTTTTATTTTGGATATTTTCTATTGCTATGTATTCAAGTTACCAAAACTTTTCTTCTGTAATATCTAATGTGCTGTTCATTACAATCAGTACTTTTTAAAAGTTCAGGTAATTTAGATTTTAACTCTAGAATTGTTCAGATCTGGCTGAGCATGGTGGCTCACCCCTGTAATCGCAGCACTTTGGGAGGCTGAGATGGGCAGATCACAAGGTCAGATGGAGACCATCCTGACTAACACAGTGAAAGGCCTGTCTCTACTAAAAATACAAAAAGCCGGGAGTGGTGGTGGGCGCCTGTAGTCCCAGCTACTCGGGAGCCTAAGGCAGGAGAATGGCGTGAACCCAAGAGGTGGAGCTTGCAGTGGGCCAAGATCGCGCCACTGTACTCCAGCCTGGGCAACAGAGTGAGACTCTTGTGTCAAAATAAAGAAAGAAAGAAAGAATTGTTCAGATCCCAAAAAGTATCTGAGAAACCTGCCAAAAAAAAAAAAAAAGTCTCATTGTATAAACATAGTAGGCAAAGAGTCAAAAAATCAGCTTAAAAGTAGCTTAGAGATAAGAGGCAGCACAAATCTCTACAGTTGTCCTGTTGCCATCCAGGAGTGCCTCATATATAAGTCTTAAGAAACTCATGTCCTCGCCACACTGAACTTGTTCAAGTCATTTGTTGTCGCTGTTGTTGTTTTTATGATTCTGGGTTTTTCTCATTTCGACTCATACTTTGTGACTGGATGTCAGGCACTTTGAACTTTATCTTATTGACTTCTGGACATTTTTGCATTTCTACACATAATTTTGAGCTCTATTCTATGATATAGTTAATTGCTGGGTAACAGTTTGATCTTCTTTATCTTGCTGCTAAAATTTGTGAGGTGGAACCAGAGGAGCATGTTGCCTAAAACTAATTTTTCACTCAATACTAAGGCAGAACCCTTATGACTACTTTATCCAATGCTTCTTGAATTATGAGATATTTTATTGTGGCTAATAAAAACAGAATTATTCATAACTTTATGTCAGCACTAGATTTTTTTCCAATTCTTTTAGATGGTTATTTCCTCTCCCTTAGTTTCTTCACAACTGCACCTGTAAGTCTTTGCCTTAAGACTTGCGGTGACTCTGTACATTTCTCCAGAATTCTACGTGTAGCTCTCTCCTGTTACTCTGCCCTGCTTACTCTTGTCACCTTGGCCTTCCTGGGCTCTCAGCTTTATCTCTTCATCTTATGGCGACCACCAGGCTCCACCTGGGTGCCTCATCATGTGTCATGGTCTAAGAACTTCTCAGGTGCTAAGTTAGGTAATCATAAGGCTCACTTCATTTGTTTCCCACCTTGCAGGGGTCACTGTCATCCATATTTTGATGTCCACTGCCTTGAAAACCATTGTCTTGTGTATTTTCTATAATGTTTTATTTCATTAAGGTGGGTATTTTTTAATCTCTGTTGCATGGTAGTCTAAAGAAGAAATTCCTTTACAATGGATTTTATTTCAAAAAAAAAGTCCTGCGCTATAAAGTATTTTCTTTGTATATTAATCTTTTTTCCTAACACATGTACAAATTAGTATTTTCTTCAGAGGGGGTAATTGTTTATTTTGTATTTTTACAGACTGACATGATTTTGTCATTGCCATAGTCACCGTATTGCTAATTTAAAATCTAGTTTCTAGAATCCTTTTCTTTTCATCTTCTCTACTTGCCTGTGGTTAAAGACTACACACAGTACGAAAAATTCCTTTTATTGTCTCAAAACAAATATTCAGTCATTTTTGATATCCTACTTTTATTTCAGGTGACCAGTCTCTCTATATTGAGGAAGAGTCAATAAAGATGACTTTTGAATTATGAACTGAAATGTGTTACCCAGTGACACTCAGAAACTGGTTTCAGTTTCACCCTTTAGAGTTACAAAGCACCTATGATACAGAAATTACCCCAAAGTTTTCTTCTTCGAAAGGCCACAGCTCTTCGCCCTAAATATTCAAGCAAATACATGGTGACAATCTGTCAATATAGTAGGAATTATAGTGTTATGTAGTGGAGCAAATTCTCAGATTCATTAGAAATTTCATCTGGATAAACTTTAAGAGTTTCTCAAATGCTGAGACTCTATGGTACTTATTTTCTGAGACATGCATAGAGTATAGGAGCCTTAGTCCTTTTATGTGCCAATCATACAAAGAAAAAATATCAAAATAAAAAAATTCACATTTTGACATTTTTATTCTAAAAGTTAATAGTGGTATAGTAGATGTATGTACATACATGTGTGTTTGTGTGTGTATATTTATATACACATGCACATATACCATGTATTAATATATACACATGCATAAATGTATGCAGGTATATTACTCTGAATTAAATGGCATTCAAACAAAATATTCTATATCTATTCTATGAAGAAAGTCATCAAATGTAATACTTGCTATTTTGTATATCCTTGACAATGGCGTTCTCAGATAAGCTTTGTTTTTAAGCATATTTTTCAACATAGGCCTGACTAAATCCTGACGGGTGAGTAGGTGATGGTCAAAGGAGACTGAGAAGACAGTTATGTACTTAGAGGTAGTATAATAGCATGAACAAAAACATGAAAAAGCAAGAGGGTTTGAGAAACCATAGCCATTTTGTATTAATTGAATGATGAGGTGGGAAATGATTTTATGTTAGCATTATACTTCTAGAACAATATTTTCAGCCTGTTCTGAACAATATGTTTACTCCTTGAAAGGAATAAACAAATATGTAGTAATGTCAACTCTGAGATGTTCTTAGGAGGCTGGAGACTGGTCTATCCAAATGAGAGTAATTTTCTCTAGAAATGAAAGAGAGAACAACAAAGGTAAAATGTGAAAGGAACTGGAAAAATGACCTGAAGGAAAATGGCAGAGCTTTATCATGCAGATGAACAAAAGAAAGAAAATATAAATTTATCTTATTAGATTTGACCCACCTATTTTTTTTTATTTTTTCACTCAAGTTTCAGTGAACCTAAGTGAATAAAGATTTACAAATAACTTATTCCTCTGAGAAATGTCAGTGTATTCTGTAATAAAAGGGGACCACAGTCTAAATCAAAAGGTGCTTTTTTACAGTGACCTCCATGTACTTTCATCTTCAAGTTTCTGCAATGCTGTATTTTGATTGTATTTGAGTGTTAAAATGGAACTCATTCTGTCTCAGTTCAGCTGAGACTACAGAAAGAGGAGAATGGGTACTTAGAACCCCTACATCCTAAAGCAAGCTGCTGCTAGACAACATATGTATTGCAAAGTGAGGCTATAAAACCTGCT
>NW_022295629.1:0-1509 GCF_002776525.5 Piliocolobus tephrosceles
GTTCAGAAGGTACCAGAAGCCTAAGTGTCTGGCAGGTAATTGAAATGCACTGAATATAGAATAAGAAAAAAGAGGCAGAGAGCAGAGCATAGTTGTGGCTCAAAGTAGCAGAAGAGCCTTGCTTTAAGCAATTGTCTCGCAGCAATGTGGCTCCTGGGTTGCCAGATCCTCTAACTTTTTAGAAATGAGAAAGCCCACTTTGCATACCATCTCCTGTTATTTAAAATATTCTTTAAGCCAAACAAAACTTAACTGCAGGCTGACTTTTATCTGTGGGATATCTGTATGCAGCAACTGATGTAAATGTTCCTCTCTGGGTTAAGCACATACGGAGGGCTATCAAATACCTTATCCAAGCTCAGACTATTTGAAATAGGGGATCATTAATTGTTTTCTGTTTTTCTTTTCTTTTCTTTTCTTTTTTGAGACAGGGTTTTGCTCTTGTCACCTGGGCTGGAGTACAGTGCTGTGAACTCAGCTCACTGCAACCTCCGCCTCCCAGGTTCAAGCAATTCTCCTGCCTCAGCCTCCCGAGTAGCTGGGATTACAGGCACGCACCACCACACCCAGCTAACTTTTGTATCTTTAGTAGAGACGGGGTCTCACCATGTTGGTCAGGCTGGTTTCAAACTCCTGACCTCATGTGATCCACCCGCCTTGGCCTCCCAAAGTGCTGGGATTACAGGTGTGAGCCACCAGACCCAGCCTTGTTTTTTTCTTTTTCCTACTTTTTGATTTTGAGACTTTCCAAATACAAATGAAAGCAGAGGATACAGTGAACCTCCTTGCATTTATTATCCAGCTTCAACATCCGTCAGTGTTTTGGCAGGGTCACTGAATTTTAAAGCCAGGGAGCACCTTAGGAAGTATTACCCTGACAATCACTGTCATCTATCTGAGAAGCTATTATGTACCTGAACAAAGTGGTAAGTGCTAGGTTATCTAGAATCCTTACCAAGTAAATATCCTTGTTTTGTATAAGAGAGGTGAAGTGTTCACCTGAGCGACAGTGGCAGCTGGCAGATGGCAGAGCTGGTACCAAAGCCAGACAGGTGACCCTCTCTCTTCTCTCCCTGCCTCACACAGCTACACACACAACACTGTTTTCCAATTATTGTCTACATAATTTGCTTATTTTGGTGGCATGGCACATGACACACTCAGTATCAGAATTTACAAACTGTGTGAAGTTTAATCATATAAAACAATGTCTGTTCATTGAGTCAGTCTATTTATTCTTCCATAAAGAACAAATCACATGGTTACCTGCTTTACAGCATCTTCATAGGATGGAGGCTGTGTTACCTCTGAAATTGCTCAACTTGACTTAGAAAAAGTTGGGTATGGAATTGAAAACTTTGGCCCCACCTTATCAGAAGAGTGTAAACCAGCCATCTGCATGGGTAAAATATGGAGAAATATTGAATTCATGGGTCTGACACAATACTGTTTTTGTTCTAGAAACAACAGGCTAAATTTTGGAAAAATTGATCTAAGAGGAAAAGAAAA
>NW_022295630.1:0-1579 GCF_002776525.5 Piliocolobus tephrosceles
ACTAAAAATACAAAATCAGCCTGGTGTGGTGGCACATGCCTGTCATCCAAGCTACTTGGGAGGCTGAGGCAGGAGAATCACTTGAACCTGGGAAGCAGAGGTTGTGGTGAGCCGAGATGGCGCCATTGCACTGCAGCCTGGGCAAGAAGAGCAAAACTCTGTCTCGAAAAAAAAAAAAAAAAAAAAAACCAGCAACAACAACAAATGACATGACCTTGAACAATTTTCTTAACTTTTCTAAGCCTCTATCTTCATCTTCAATAAAATAATTTTACCTCCAAGATTGCATTAAATGGAATCCCACATGAAAAACAGCTGACAAATATTAGAGGCCCAACAGCTGTGCGCTCCTACCGCCGCCCCACTTTACCACAAAGGAGAAGCGCAAGACATCCAGAAAAAGCCTGTTGATCCCTACACCTCAGCATCCTGTGTTCACACAAGGTGCAGTGGGATCCAGACTTGCCGGGGTCACCCAAATACAAGACAAGTTTTGATTTTTCAACTTAGGTACACATCGCTTCTAACGTTCACCATGTATGATCCATAATTTAGAAGAGATTTTGTACACTACCCCTTGGTTCTATTTTAGCAGACTTAGATGTGCTATAATAGCTCACTCTCTTAAGCCCTCTTCAGTATCAAAAACAAAACTTTAATCTGTAACACGGTTATCAGCAGTCAAAGTGGAAAAGGTACCTATGAGTCAAAATGACCCTCTGCCCTGCCCCGCCCCACCCTACAAAAAGCTGTTCAGGAGTATTTGGGCTGGTTATGAGAATGCTGTCTGTATTCCCAGGGACAGACAAATGCCTACCCTGGTTAGAAGCTGCGCTGCTCAGCCTTCAGGGTAGAAAGCTCCCCACGCCCTCTACCCAAGGAGAAGAGAAGCAAATGGGGTGGCCAGGCTCCAGGACGTGGACTGTTTAGTGTGGTTTCTGCAGTCCAGGTCACCGCCATGGGTGAATCTTTTCCTTCCTTCTTTTCCACCCAAGTGCCCAAGGTCCTACGGCTGCTATAGGGCCTCTTCCCTAGGATGAGTCAGCCCAGCTTTTCCCCTTCCCTCTTTTTTTTTTTTTTTTTTTTGAGACGGAGACTCACTCTGTCACCTAAGTGGGAGTTCAGTGGTCCAATCTTAGCTCACTCCCACCTCTGCCTCCCGGGTTCAAACAATTCTCCTGCCTCAGCCTCCCAAGTACCTGAGATTACAGGCACCCAACACCATGCCAAGCTAATTTGTATATTTTTAGTAGAGACAGTTTCAACTTGTTGGCCAGGCTGCTCTCGAACTCCCGACCTCAGGTGATCCACCTGCCTTGGCCTCCCAAAGTGTTGGGATTACAGGCATGAGCCACTGCATCTGGCCGAGTCAGCCCAGCAATACTGACTTTTTGTTCTGGCAAAATTACTGTCTTCCACGTCTACCTTCCAAGTAGCTAAATCAGAGATCTGGCCTTGGGGCAGGCTTGAAGAATCCGTTTTTGGTCCTCGAGAGGTCCCACCAGGGTCTGGGACAATTCCAAGACTTGTGGATGAGGTCCTGCTTGGTTTTAAACTACTTGGTGACCACCATCAGTTA